>NC_135663.1:34453687-34753687 GCF_964188315.1 Podarcis muralis | reverse complement strand
AAGAAAATAAAAAGAGATAACTCTTCATTTCATTATAAATATGATCCTGAGCTCTCTTTGTGCCTGGGATCAACTCAGCAAGGACAACATTAGAAAGGTAGATTGCAAGATCTGCATATAATACATTATAATAAGGGGACCACTATGGATAGTAGTGTTGTGCAAAAACCTGTCCTTCACTTTTTCTAAAGTTTTATTTCATTCTGAAAGAGGCTTCCATTTTTCTGCCTTGTTCTCAAGGCATTTTAGAATTTATTTAGAATTTCAGTGTGTGGACTTTTGAGCTTACTTTATCATTGCAATGTGCCCACAGGTGATGTAATTTCCCTCCCAATACACATTTCTGCTGCAGTCTGCAGCCTCCTTGGCTGCCCATGCTTCTTGACTGGGCACCTGAAGAGGCTGCCAAGTATAGACCAGTGTTGAGAAATTTTGTATAATGATAGAAAGGACACTCACAAACAACCCTCGTTCACTCTCCACAAAAGTGAGCATGACAAAAACTGCATCCCACCTATGGGAATTTCACTGAAATTTTCTCTCTCTTTTGGTAATTTTTGAATGCAATTTCTTTACTCACTAATTGATGCTGTGCAATGCCCAACAGCTCTCTAAGATGCAAACTCTACCACCTGATGTCCAGTTTAATTGGGGACAGAATCTGGGTCTTCGTGAAGATAATTAAGTGTTCTGTTAGGGAGCTGTAATCCCTCAGGGCATGGTCCTAAGTGGGTGAGTGGGCTGGGCAAAATACTGACATGAAACTGGCTCTGAAAATGTATGGCAAATGAATGGGGTTAGAGGACAGCCCCTTTAGGCGTTTGCATTTACAGCAACCTGAAGATAAACAGCAGCATTCTTTCAGTCCACTCATCAGTGTGTTCCACTCATTTTATTAGTAAACCATTCAGTGTTAATTGCTTCTTTATTATGCATGTGCCTATTCTGGCAAGCACAGACTGTATTTGCGCAAGGCACTGAACCAAACATGACCACCATTGTCTCTCAAAGAAGCTGGCAAACAACTGGGAACACACCATTTCAGTAAACTCTTGAGAGAGGAATCTGTTTGAATTCAGGGTATCATCCTCAAGACTGTTGACTGCCTGGTTGGAAGCCAAAATTTGTAGGCAGACTGGCAGGAGGAGGGGGAATGACTGCTAACCAGCCAGCTCATCTGTCCATTTCTGTGGTTGAATTTCAGGAAAGAATGATCTGAACTCTTTCTCTTTTCCCACTCCTCCCTCAATGAGTAATCACATTCCATTTCTTTTATCAAACATAGGTGGCAACTTCCTGGGGCCCTGGGTGCCCAAGCACCCACAAAATTCCCCATGAAGGGGCCAGGCATCCACAAATTTTGGTGCCAGGGCCGCAGCCCCAAGCACCCACAGTTGTGGGGCCAAGCTGGCATTCCTGAACCCAAACCCTTTGGAGCTCACAATCAGATGAAAAGAAGGCAAACTGCTGCGACACAGAGCCCATCTCACATCTCCAAAAAGAATGGGCTCTCAGATGTATTTTCACTGACTACATCGTCCTCATAATGCTAAACACACAACTGAATACAGACCATTATTATTATCTCTCCACAGGTAAAAGTCCGCCAGACTTAGAAATGAAAGCAGATTCTGTCAGTTTTGAATCTGGAGGCTCCAGTGGCATTGTATATCTCCCCTGTGAAACCTGGTCAAACACAAGCATCTGTGCCAGAACTAAATGCAGCCTGACGTGGTTCTCAGAAGCAGTACAAACAAGTACCAGTGGGAGGCAAACACAAACAAATCTGAGTGTAGGAGGATCTGTTTGATGGGTCACGTTGGGTTCAAATCTGCAATGGAAGAGGAATGTCACCCTGGTGAACTGCTTATGAGAATATTGTTCCACTATCATTTCTCTCTAGAGAATGTGTGTATAATATGTGGTGTGGGCTTTTCCCCCCAGAGATGCTTGCTGTGCATGGATTAGATTGCATTAAATAAGAAATGATAGGCATTGTTGAGGCAACTTGGAGCCAGAGAGGTTCCAACTTGGGAAAACAGATACAGAACAGATTCTGCAAACCTCTCTCACGTGTAGAGAAATGTGAAATGTTCCAAACTAGAGTGTAGCCTCTGCATCATGGAATGATAGATAAAGTTGACCACCTTTCAGATGTTAAGATCTGTGGTGCTAAATAAATATTTGCAAGAGTATGCAGAGGAAACTACAGCAAATGCTGTAGGTATCTAGGGTGTGGCATCTTTTAGTGAACTAGATAATATCTTGTCATCTAAGGCTCAGGATTTATAGCCAGGTGGAGAAGAAGACAGGTGAGCAAATGCCAGTTGAATTTGGGTATGGTTACAGCATGTGTTGGCAACTGACTAGCAGGATTCAACTGACAGGCAAGCATACCCAGGATTTTTTAAAAAATCCATTATTCTGTCACTCAATCTATCTTGATAGGAATCCTACCCTTCTTTGGTTCCTATCTATTATCACTTTTGTGTCCATGTCCCATCTACTCACTCTTTCACAAATAAAATTATAGATCAATCTTTTTATTACAAAATGTTTGATTCCAAATTACAGGCAGTAAAGCAACTTACAATGTTCCTGGGGTATTCAAGCACATGCAGAAGAGCTTTTAGCAGGAAACAGTAGGAAGAAGCATACATGAAGACATTCCTTTCTATTATACTTGATCTTAAGCCATGCACACATTGCCGTTTACTCTGGTTCCAGTGTGTTCCCACCACTGGTGTTTGAAGCCATGTACACATGGCATTACCCACGACCCATATCTATCCTACACTTTCTTGAGATGCTGTTTGATGCACTTCCCCTTAAACCAGATTCTACCTGATTTGAAAACATAAACCACATTCATTTTGCAGTTAAACTGAGGTGTGTACATTTGAGACAGCTTTTGCACAAAAGCAAATGACAGCGCATATGACAGCTTCATGAATAGGAGTTTTCAGGCTTAACATCGTGTAAATACTTCCCTGTCCCCTCTGGTGTGTACAGCAATGTACAAATGCAGCTTGAAACACAGTGGGGGTGGGGGGAAATGACATTGCTGTGTTCTAAGATGCTGATATGTACATAGCCTTAGCCAAAAGGCTGAGAATTACAGATACCCCCTATCATAATCAGCCCTGAAACAGTCAAAGGGTAAATTCTTATACAGTGGTACCTTGGTTTAAGAACAGTCTGGTTTAAGAATGATTTGGTTTATGAACTCCGCAAAACCAGAAGTAGTGTCCCGGTTTGCGAACTTTACCTCGGTCTACAAACGGAAACCGAATGGTGGAAGGGCACTGGCGGCAGGAGCCTCATTAGAGAAAGCACACCTCAGTTTAAGAACGGTTTTAGTTTAAGAACGGACTTCCGGAATGGATTAAGTTCGTAAACCGAGGTACCACTGTATTCACTCTCTTGGTTAAAATTATGCCTTCAGTCAGAAGGTTAATTTACGATACACACCCAGTGCCTGAGCCAAAGCCTACCTACGTCTGTATTCAATAAAGTTGTGGCCAATTTTCAATCCCATAAAGTTGTTGTGTCAATTTGTTATCTTGTCAATACATTAACCTTCCAACTGTGGGGAGCACACTGTGCTTGGATCTGCAACTAGTCATGTAGTGTGGTATAATGTTATGAAATGCTTGCTGGACTTTGAATTATAGTGGGACATTATACCATGGAGTCAGTATCAATATCTATCTGAACATACCATTCCAGACAGATGGCTAAGCCCTCCTTCCCAAAATGTCAGGCTTTTCGGGACTTAACATGGCTCTAATTCAGCTTCGCTATCCTCTCCAGCAGTAGTCTAAAATACAGAGTACTAGCAAGAGTTACACTTTGTAATTCTGCTGTTGGTGCAAATTCAGTTCTGAGCTCAGCCAATTCCCTTTGCTTGTGAAGCTTTCTAGCTGTACTATGCACTACTGCACACTATACTATGCACTACTGCACTAAGATAGACTAAGATCCCCTATGGAGGTTGCGATTGGCACTCGTCAGCATGCAGATACTACATGAAGAAAGTTGTCAGGGGGTTGAAGTAGGAGCTCTAGGAGTGATGCCTCACTGTACTTCTATTGGAACTTGCCAATGAAGGAAGTGCTGCAAAAGCATCATTTCAGATATCCAAAGAGCAGAATTGGAACTACTAGCTCATCAGGGACAAGGAGACACTGGGGACAAGGCAGTTTCATATGACCCTATAAAGCTGCTGATGCTGAACCTGCTCTTACTTCTCAGCCTGAGCAGTTGTTGCTCAGGCAAGAGGCTAAGCTGTTCCATCTCCGACTGAGACTCACCTGCTTGCCCACATGACATGTTGCTTGGCTGCTACCATCCCCGCAGCTCTGATGCTAGACATGGGAAGGTTGTACAAGAATAATCTCTAAAATAGGCCTGGTGACACACACGAGCTTACACAGAAGCCTATTAACACACTATCAGGTCTATGCACCACAGCATGAGCACTCTTTTCTATGACTATCTTATTCAAAGTAAAAACTTTCAATACACATGAATGGTGATCGTGATAGAACTCCATGCTGTTTACTCTCTTAGGATGCATGGGTGCTTCTGTCATCATCATTTCAGTGCTTTAGACCTCAGAAAGTTACCCCTCTAGGATTATTGATGTTGAAATTGCCTCTGCAATTTTGGGGGCTGCATGTGTCAGAGTCAATACTTGAATATGTCACCATAATATCTATCTGGTATTCCACTGATATATTAATTGTTGTTGTTGTTGTTTAGTCGTTTAGTCGTGTCCGACTCTTCGTGACCCCATGGACCAGAGCACGCCAGGCACCTCTGTCCTTCACTACCTCCCGCAGTTTGGTCAAACTCATGCTGGTAACCTCGAAAACACTATCCAGCCATCTCGTCCTCTGTCGCCCCCTTCTCCTTGTGCCCTCCATCTTTCCCAGCATCAGTGTCTTCTCCAGGGAGTCTTCTCTTCTCATGAGGTGGCCAAAGTACTGGAGCCTCAGCTTCACGATCTGTCCTTCCAGTGAGCACTCAGGGCTGATTTCCTTAAGAATGGATGCGTTTGATCCATATTGATTGATATATTGATATATTAATTGATTAATTGATATATTAATAGGCCAAAGCAAATCTTGACACTTAAGTGAGGATCCATCCAGTAATGAGAAGATTAGGATTTCTCATAAGGTATACATTTTATTTCATAATAGCATGGTTTTCTGAGGCTATGATTCTGTGATAACACCTGCTGGGACACTGTCTCCTTGTAGCAGCATTCACCTTCACTCCTTATGTGATGATTATACACCAGCCACTGGTAATGCAATAATCTGGAAATTGAAAAGACTCTGCTGGGATTCAGATACATTGCAGAACACTGCTTTAGTAAATGGATTCGAAAGAGTTAAAATGAGCTCAGTCTCTTCATATTATAGGCTCTTATTTTACAAGGATACTGGTAGTTTTAAGGGTTTTTTTTCTGAAATGAGGGCACTCCACAGTGCAGACTCTTCTCAGTGTGCTGCTCTGACTGAGTAGAACTGTTGTTACACTGAGAAATCCCTTTACATAGAAATATGCAAATCAGCTCTGAGGAGGGTTTGGTGCAAGCTGTCTCTAAAGGGAGTGTTATTGTTGTCTTCCAAGAGGTTTCTAAGGGCTTGTTGGGAGTGAAGAGAAGTGCATTTGTTTGTTTGCATTTCTTATGTTTAAGGCAACTGGTATAAAGTAGGTCAAATGCCAAAAATAAAAGCAGAAAGACCGTAGTAGGACGGATGCAAAAAGACTGCAAAGGAGAAATAAGCACCCATGAAGTTCTATCTGCCAGCCTGTTTTATCTTAAACCCCAAAGTGACTCTGATCGTAACATTTATAAGAAGGTTCCCAGAACTTGTCTGTCTTTCCTTCTTTCTGTCTTTCCTTCTCCTTCACATTTACAGCCTCTGTTTGGGGAAACCTTTACAATCCTAAAATAATCTTGTCTATAAACCATCCAGCTTCGCCTATTGAATGGATACCATAGCCCTCTTCAGGTGTTAATTCTGGGTAGAATGAAAGGGCATTTCCAGATGACATGTCCATTGAGCATTCATTCTGGTTTGTTTTCAGGGAGATGAGGTCGCATTGGCTATTTAATGAGTATTCCTTCTGAATTGTTTGTGGGGAAGTTAGATGATGTTGTGTCAAAACAAGTGTTACCACACACTTTCCATTCCATCACTTTTCTTATTACAAGAAGTCCAGAACTGGGTTTAATGTGCAAGAGCTCCAAATCAGCTTTAATTGGATAACCTGAATTTTCTGGTATGTGGTTGAATCCCATCTGAAAATAGCAACAATCTGGAGCTGCAGCAAGGCATTTTTATTATTAAGTTAAATAAAATAAAATGACTCTCACAGGTCAGTTATGCCTTAATTGCTGAACAATCCTGGGTATGGAGCTCAGTTTAAATTCACAAAGTACATCAGTGGGCCAAGAGGATTATAGCAGCAGGTGTTGAGATCCAAATATTTTGTAAATAGCTTTGTCTCCTTTTACTTTTAAATAGTTGCTACATCAATATAAATCATTTTGCAATGGAACAACATACTTATAGCAAAGTTTTCATAATCTCATATAAATCCTTACCCGTTGCCATAGCAGGTGATTTTCCTTTAACGTTTTAAGCACTTGCTAAAACCATGGTTGTTTAAGCAAGACTACACAGATATGTTTAGCTAACATGTGTGTGTTAGGAGTTGTGAGAACCAGGGTTTGTGGATGCCAGATTTCCTTACATTCCTGGATCCAGTAAATGTTAGAATTGAATCAATGCTTGCAGTATGAAAGTGGCTGCCAGACACTGGATTTAGCAAAGCGTTAAAATACAGGTCTAAAAAATACAACAAAAAGCTCAACAATTGGTTTTTACTTTTTGAAATATGGCAACCCTAATTTCCCACATTTTTTCCATCATCAAACACAAACCAGCTTTCATGGGGCTCCCAGACAGTGTCCCAAGCACTGAGCAGACGCAGACCTTCTTAGCTGCAACAAGGTGGTTGCATCATGTGAACTCATTCCAAAAATGATCTAGCATGCAGTTCCCATCTGGACATGTGTTTTGCTGCACAGATAATATATGCAAATAGACCTGAAGTAGTACAATCCAGGAATGATTTGGGCCATCCAAAACTACTCTTAGTACTCTCCCCCCACTCTGCTAAATTCTGAAGAACTAAGGAACTGAGCCAGAGAAAAATGTCATTCTCTCAGTAATGGCCATCCTTTTTTATGAGTCCGTTGACAACTGCAGATACAAAGAAAGGAGCACATAGATTGCTAAAGTTAAACTGAAGGACACAGAATGCAAATTTCTCTGGGCCTCAGCAAACAGATGGTGACAATGGAAAGTCTGTGACTATACGTAAAAAAAAAAGACACAAAGGAGGATAAAAAAAGAGAGGAACAAAGTTGTGACTTACTTTCTTTACTGCATCCAAGTTGTTGTGTTTTGTGCTTTTGACAACAATACAAGTTGAGGAACAGGATTTAGCAAAATGAAAATAAAGATATTAACTTTCCTCTCTCTTCCGTATTGCTCACCAGTATTTTACAATCAAGCAAACAAATTTATTGTATAGTCACAGACCTGTGAAAACACTCATATTTAACACACATTTACTTGGAAGTAACTTTCACTTATTTCAATGGAACTTCACTTCAACCATGTGTCTTGAAATGCAGCCTAAGGTGGATAATTGGGTTCTTAATGGCAGATTCACGGTAACTGAAGGTATTATAGACTTCAGCCTCTCTACATCTTAAATTTAGAATGTATTTACTCAGCAGGCTTTATACATTAAATACAATGACTTGTATCCCACCTTCCCTTTCATGAATGGAGAACGGACAAGAATTCCTATTTATAGAATGGGTTTCTTACCTGCCCTTCCCAATGTATCCTGAAAATCTGCTCCTGAGGGTTTGGGGAGCCTTGGAGATGGTATGGGATGGGGGATGCAGGTGGTGCTGTGGTCTAAACCACTGAGCCTCTTCGGCTTGCCTATTGGAAGCTTGGCAGTTTGAATCACACAGATTCCCAATACTTTGTTCCAGCTTCTACCAAACTAGCAGTTCAAAAGCATACCAGTTCAAGTAGATAAATAGGGATCACTGTGGCGGGAAGGTAAACAGTGTTTCTGTGCTCTCTGGCACTCATCACGGTCCTCCGTACACCAGTAGCAGTTTAGTCATGCTGGCCACATGACCCAGAAAGCTGTATGTGGACAAACACCAGTTCCCTCGGCCTGAAAAGCGAGATGAGTGCCACACCCCGTAGTTGCATTTAACTGGACTTAACCATCCAGGGTCCTTTACCTTTACATGTAGGTTGAGGGGGAACTGGTGACAAAACCCACCATTGTACAGTGGTACCTTGGGTTAAGAACTTAATTCGGTCTGGAGGTCCGTTTTTAACCTGAAACTGTTCTTAACCTGAGGTATCAATTTAGCTAATGGGGCCTCCTGCTGCCGCTGCCGCGCTACCACCACACGATTTCTGTTCTCATCCTGAAGCAAAGTTCTTAACCCGAGGTACTATTTCTGGGTTAGTGGAGTCTGTAACCTGCGGAGTCTGTAACCTGAAGTGTCTGTAACCCGAGGTACCACTCTATGGCCAGAAGAGGAACTCAGGGTCCAAGCCATCTACTTTAAGAAGAAGCTTACATTTCATTTCTCTTACAGATTTTCATATGAACCGCATTCATTTTTATAACTACAGAGATTTTATTAACAGCTGGTTTTGCAAATGCAATATGGGATTCAGACTGTTAAAAGAAGATGATATTATGTGTAATAAAACTGCATATATGTCTCCCACTTGTGTAATTGATAAGAACAGATTTCCATCACCACCATCTCCAAGTTGGTTGGCACATGCTGCCTTTCACTTGAATGCGCAGGAGCTTAGCTAAGTTATTTCAGGGTCAGCCACAGCTAATCCTCTTAGAATGGTGTTGCCCAGTTGGGTATGATCCACCAAGCAGTATATGTTTATATGCTTTTATGAGGGAGACATGTGGTTGGCATACCTAAAGGAACTGTGGGGAACAGGCCAACGAAGAAAACCTCATTGGAGCCAGACAAGCAACAGAACAGTGAAGGAAGGACAACAGCTACTAGACCCAGAAGTTTAACAACAAATGCAATGGGAGACAGAAACTTGGAGGAAATGTGGAGCATGAGTGAAGAAGCTTGAGGCATTGGCTCACCACTTTATACTCACCCCTTAAAATGGGCCTCTAGCAAAATTCTTTGCCGACCAGAGAGAACACCATGATCCAAGCAAAGTTAAACACTTCTATGCCATTGATTTCCATGGGGGGATTGATCTCCCTCTGAAACTAGTGAGACTTAAATCTGGTTAACTTTGGCTCAGCTGTGCCATATAGCAAAATTTCTCCTAAGGTGCCAAGGTAAAAAACTAAAGCTAGTTCTGCCACACAACCTCATTTAATTGAAAAGGAGGGGGAAATGCATCTGTTGAGGTCATTCTATTATTTTTGGCATTACTTTCAGGAAGAACAAAAAAAGGCAACATTTATACTGTGTTTCTATTTAAAACATTGCAACATGAGATGGGAAAATGCATATGAGATCATCTAGTCCAAGTTTCAGAACACTGTGAGGGAGCAGAGAATGGAGAGAACAGCTCATGTCAGTCCTCAGTGTCCCTTCTGGCTGTATCCAAAAAGAAGCATTAATAGACTCTGAAGGGAGCCTCACCCAGACATTCTCAGCTTGAGGGAGGTTATCCTTGATGTGGGTATTCTGAGGATAAAGGAAGTCAAAACCCAAAAAAAATTAAATCCATAAAGAGGGCAGGGAATGGCTTCAAGAGACATGGAAAATTCTCCAAATTTGATGGGAGAATTCCCACTTTCTTCCACGGAAAGAAGGAAGGTAAAATAGTGGTTTTAGTTTGCTGAAACATCTCATTGGTCCTATTCTGCCTCTTTGTTTCTTTTTGTCTTCATTGTTCTGCCTCACAGCATACTAGGAGACAGAAAAGCTGGAAAAATTGGTAACTGGGTGAGTGAGACACCAAAGTCAGACGAGGCATGTAGACATGAATAGGTGCCAAAGAGTAAGGCTACTTGAAAGTAATTTAGATGCACTGCCAATGTAAATATAATGGGTTGTGTGCTCTTTTGACTCTGTTGTCATATAAAATGGCAAAAACCCCAAACCCAAAAACATTTAAACTTTAATGAGAAGGACAAAAAGTCCTTTAGAGACCTTCAAGTTAAAAATAGCAAAGTTTTCAACCAAAGTGATATTTTGCTCCTCTTGCCTCTGTAATCTTTTGTTTCTGCTTTTTTTTTAAAAAAAAGAAAGCCACATTCCTTTCAATTGCTAGAAGCAGGACAAATCACATGGGAAAGAAAACCAAGATTGAGTGACTTTCCTAAGACTTAACGGAAAACACAGCAGCAGCAGCAGCAGCAGCAGCAGCTTTAAGGCAGAACCAGGCTTGGAAGAGGAGCACCCATGATGAAGGGTTGGTGGGAGTTGTGTATGTCTTGGCAAATGGTTCAGAAACCATCTGCTTTTTTGAAAGGCAAAAAACTCTGTTCGCTGCAGCCCTTTCTCCTCCTTCTTTCCTTCTTTGTTGCAAGTGTTTGCCAAGATTCCATTATAAAAGCACAGTCTCAAGCATCTGGAGCCCGACATTTATAGTAAACAAAATATGCTGCTCACTTTGGAACCACAGAGCAGGGCAAGGAAGTGATTGTGCGCCATATGAAAAGAAGAAGAAAGGTAAAACTGTTCTGGAGAGGAAGGCTCTCCCCCACCCCCACATCCCCACTCTAAACTATTTTGATATACACATCTACAAACAGTTAAGAAAGCCATCTCTGAGAGCAGGGCTCCGATCTGGCCTTGTGAAATGTGACAATGTGAAGGGGTCAAATATTTACGTTATAGAGGTTCTGATATTTTTCACTGCAGTGGTTTGCCACTCAGACACAGGCTCTGGAAAAGAGCACTTGAAAAATGAACCACCTCCACCGTTCTAACACGAAGCAAAACATTCTCTGGTGAAGTCCCCTGTCCACCTTCGCCTACTAAGGGCTGTAGCTCAGTGGCAGAGTGTTATGTACTGAAGTTCTCACCCTGGGCCAGCAGGGGGATACTGTAGATAGTTATGCAAATAAGGGATCGAAAGTGACGTTCAGTGATTGGATAGTTTTAGAAAGTTGTTACAATTATGTGTACTGGAGCTCTATATAAGCGGGCTGACTGAGCCCTTCAGCTCAGTTCTGTTCTGGCCTCTGAATAAACAAGAGCTGTTTGAAGAATCGCTGTGTTGTCTGATATGTTCACCTACAACTTAACACAGAGCATCTGCTTTGCATGCAGAAGGTCGCCGGTTCAATCCCTGGCATCTCCTCCTATGGCTGGGAGAGATCCTCGTCTGAAACCCTGCAGAGCAGTTGTCAGCCAGTGTAGACAATGTTGAACTAGAGGGCACAATGGTCCTACTCAGCGTAAGACAGCTTCCTGTGTTCTTTGTTTTCACACATCTTGCAAAACTACTTGCATGCCTTGGTAGCTCAGTCAGTAGAGCAGGAGACTTTTAATCTCAGGGTCGTGGGTTCAAAGCTCCATGTTGGGCAAAAGATCCCTGTATTTCGGGGGGGGGGGGGTAGGACTAAATGACCCTTGTGGTCCCTTCCAACACTGCAATTGTATGATTCCATTATTCATTATTTTTCTTTTTTAAAAAAATCTGCATTATGGAGATAGATTTATTGTTCTAATTTTTGTTTCTCCTGTTTAAAGACATTTGACACCATATTCCACCATGCAACGCAGGCATATGTGGCCACAGGGTAAGAGAGGATTAGATAAAGAATCCTTATCTGAGTAAGTGATGTTTGGCTACAAGCTGCTGAATTTTTTAGAAAGGGTATTGCAGAACAGCTAATAAACTACCAGCAGCAATGAATGGTCCAAGCTGGAAACCACTGGGATAGCTTAGTGGGTAGAGCATGAGACTCTCAGAGTCATGATTTCAAGCCCCATGTTGGGCAAAAGATTCCTGCATTTCAGGGGGTTGGACAAGACAACCCTCATGGTTCCTTCCAACGCTACAATTCTATGCTTCTGTGATTCTATTGTGGTGGCAGAAGCTCCCAGGTTATAAACTGGAAGCAAGGTTATGTTTGTGTGTGTGGCTGCCCCTTGTGGTGAGTTATGAGAACTACAGCTTGTAGTGCTTTGTGGCTGTGAAGTTATCCTCAGGTCCTAGATTTGGCCTGCCTTCCCTAAATGAAAGAAAGGTGAAATATACTCAGAGTCGCAGAGTGATTTCATGCTCTTTATTCAGCTCATAGTGGTGAGGAGGAATGAATGAATGTCCCCTCAGTATCTGCTTTATATACATTATTTACACAATGGGCTGCACATGATTGGCTAATTCCGGAATTCTACTGTAAGCCAATCAGGTTGTGGATTCACTTCTATCTGGAGCATGATTGGGTAGTTCCTGCCAACCAATCATACTGCTGCATTGTTCTAGGACCAATCAGACTGCTGCATTCTGAAGCCTATTGTTCTAGGACCAATCAGACTGCTGCCTTTTGGATCCTATTGTTCTAGGACCAATCAGACTGCTGCAGTTTGGATCCTATTCAACTCAGTACATAACACCCCTCCCCTCTAAGTTCCAGTCCTGCCCGGGAGGTCGCATTCATAGTCCTTGAGGTATGCCGGCGGCCTACGTGTGCGTTGCGGCCTGGGGTGTTCCCTGGTCCGGGGTTCAGGTTCTGGCCCGTGTTCCAAGGATGCTGGCTGTGATGGGGCTGTTTGGTCTGGCGCAAGCGGCTCGCTCAGTTGTGGTTCTGGTTCCGGTGTCCTTTCGGCCTCGCAGGTCCTCTCTGTATTTACTGATTCTGCCTCTCCTGCTGGCCCCTCGTGCTCTATGGGCCTCACTGCCCCTCTGTTCCCTTGGAACTCCTCTGCCCTTTCCTCCTCCTGGTTTTCTCCTGGGAATTGTCGCCGTATCTGGTCGCAGTGGCGGCGCCAGCATTGCCCCCCATCCGTTAGCACCTCATACGACACGGGGCCAGTGACCCTGGTGACTGTGGCGGGTACCCATGCTGGGCCTGCCCCCAAATTCTTTGCGTACACTGGGTCCTGAGCCTCGAAGGTCCGGGGGTTCTTGCCTTCCCCCACCACTACCTCATCCTGAGCTCTATCGGGGTGAAGGCGGTCCAATATGATTGCAAGGCGCCGACCCATTAGTAGTTCAGCAGGGCTCTGGCCAGTCATTGAGCTGGGGGTGCTGTGCTGTGCTAGAAGGAATGTGGCAAGGCGGTACTCCCAATCCCCTTGCGTCATGCAGCGAAGGGTGTCCTTGGTGGTCCGCACCATGCGTTCTGCTTGGCCATTGGTGGCAGGGTGGAATGGCGGTGAACGGATGTGGCGGATGGCGTTCTGCGCTGTGAAGGTTTGGAATTCTCCTGACGTGAATGCAGTCCCGTTGTCTGAGACGAGAGTGTCAGGGAGCCCGTGGGTTGCAAACAGCCTGCGTAGTACCCGGATGGCTGCGGACGTAGAAGTGGACGGTACCAGTGCGACTTCCAGCCATTTGGTGTAGGAGTCCACCACTATGAAGAATGTTTTCCCCTGAAAGGGGCCAGCGAAGTCCACATGCAGGCGTGACCATGGTGCTCGGGCGGACTCCCAGGACTGGACTGGGGCCCTTGGGGGATCTGGGCGGGATTCTTGGCAGGCCTGGCAGTGTTTGACCCAGGCCTCTATCTCTCCGTCGATCCCCGGCCACCACACATAACTCCTGGCAAGGGCCTTCATTCTTACTACCCCTGGGTGTGTCTCGTGTAGGGCTGTGAGGACCCTTTTGTGGAGGGGCTGGGGAACAACGACCCTGCTTCCCCATAACAGGCACCCCTTGTGGGCCGACAGTTCATGTTTGCGGGTTGTGTAGCCGGCGAATTCTGGCCCGGGGCTGCTGCTGGGCCATCCCCTCCACACCCAGTCCAGGACCCGGGAGATGACCCTATCTTTCTTGGAATGGTGTGCAACTTCTTGTGCCTGAATGGGGCAGTCGGGAAGCAGCTCCAGGCTCATAACCTCTTGTGCAGGTGCTGGGTCGGGGCCTGTTTCCGGTAGTGGTAGCCTGCTGAGGGCGTCCGCATGGCCCATCGCCTTCCCCGGACGGTGAATCAGTGCATACTGGTAGCTGGCAAGGAAAATTGACCACCTGAGGACGCGAGGAGACAGCACTTGGGGGGTCTGCTTTTCAGGGGCAAACAAGCCAAGCAACGGCTTGTGGTCAGTCACCACGGTGAAGGGCCGCCCGTACAAGAAATCATGGAATTTTTTTACTCCCTTCACGATTGCCAGACCCTCCTTGTCAATTTGCGAGTAGTTCCGCTCGGTTGCGTTGAGTGTCTGGGAAAAGTATGCCACTGGTACCTCTCTTCCATCCGGGAGTTGGTGTCCCAGGACAGCGCCAATTCCATAGGGCGAGGCATCGCATGCTAGCACCACCGGCAGCCTCTCGTCGAAGTGTGCCAAGACCGAGTTTGAGACAAGCAAGTCCTTGACTGCCTGGAATGCGGCCTCCTGGCGCTGGCCCCACACCCAAGGGGCCCGCTTGTCCAGGAGTCTGTGTAGGGGCTCCGCTACCGCCGCCTTGTGGGGAAGGAAGGAATGGTAAAAGTTCAATAGTCCCAAGAAGGCCTGAAGTTCAGTCTTGTTCTTGGGTGCTGGGGCATCACAAATGGCCCGTACCTTGTCCCCAGTTGGGTGGACCCCTTCTGCGTCCACCATAAATCCCAGAAAGTCCACCTGAGGCACTCCTAGTAGACATTTTTTCCGCTTCACCTTGAGACCCGCCGTCTGGAAACGGTGCAGAACGGCGCGGAGGCGGTCCTCAAACTCCTCTGGTGTGGGCCCAGCAATCAACACATCATTTCGACGAGCCACCACTGAGGGCTGTGGCGAAAAATGCCCCTTCAGCTGTTCCATTATTGTTTTGTATGGAACAGTAGCGACGTCTTCAGGCGCAAGGAGAGCCCGGGCGATTTCAAACGTCTCCTCTCCGCAGACGCTGAAGAATATTGCCCTCTTCTTGGCGTCTTCTTCGTCGGTGACCCCTTTGGCTTCTAGGAGGAAGGTGAAACGGGAGGCGTACGCTTCCCAGTCTCCAGATGCTGGGTTGAATGGCGAGAAGCTGTTGTCGGTTGCCATTCTGAGTTCCTTGTGTCCCGGAGCTGAAGCCTGGATACACGGTGCGAGGCAGCGGTGCGGCAGGTGGCGGTATTGCGGTGCTGTGTGTGGCAGTCAGCTCAGCGGGATCCCACCTTCGTCGCCAGTGAAATATACTC
This sequence comes from Podarcis muralis, assembly GCF_964188315.1. Taxonomy (NCBI): domain Eukaryota; kingdom Metazoa; phylum Chordata; class Lepidosauria; order Squamata; family Lacertidae; genus Podarcis; species Podarcis muralis. The sequence goes on along the minus strand of NC_135663.1, from coordinate 34,738,291 downwards.
AGAGTCGCAAAGTGATTTCATGCTCTTTATTCAGCTCATAGTGGTGAGGAGGAATGAATGAATGTCCCCTCAGTATCTGCTTTATATACATTATTTACACAATGGGCTGCACATGATTGGCTAATTCCGGAATTCTACTGTAAGCCAATCAGGTTGTGGATTCACTTCTATCTGGAGCATGATTGGGTAGTTCCTGCCAACCAATCATACTGCTGCATTGTTCTAGGACCAATCAGACTGCTGCATTCTGAAGCCTATTGTTCTAGGACCAATCAGACTGCTGCCTTTTGGATCCTATTGTTCTAGGACCAATCAGACTGCTGCAGTTTGGATCCTATTCAACTCAGTACATAACAAAAGGAAACTCAGAAATGCATCTTGTCCAGCTCAAAAGGTACATGTGACAAACCCTGCATACTCCTTATGAAAATTTAACCAATTTATTTTTTAGAACACTATCCAACCATCTCGTCCTCTGTCGTCTCCTTCTCCTTGTGCCTTCAATCCTTCCGAACAACAGGATATTTTCCTCTTCTCTTCTCATGAGGTGGCCAAAGTATTGGAGCCTCAGCTTCAGGATCTGTCCTTCCAGTGAGCACTCAGGGCTCATTTCCTTAAGAATGGATAGGTTTGATCTTCTTGCAGTCCATGGGACTCTCAAGAGTCTCCTCCAGCACCATAATTCAAAAGCATCAATTCTTTGGCGATCAGCCTTCTTTATGTTCCAGCTCTCACTTCCATACATCACTACTGGGAAAACCATAACTTTAACTATACGGACCTTTGTTGGCAAGGTGATGCCTCTGCTTTTTAAGATGCTGTCTAGGTTTGTCATCGCAATAATAATAATAATAATAATAATAATAATAATAATAATTTATTTGTATCCTGCCCATCTGGCTGGGTTTCCCCAGCCACTCTGGGTGGCCTCCAACGAAGATTAAAAATACATTAAAATGTCACACATTAAAAACGTCCCTAAAGAGGGCTGCCTTCAGATGTCTTCTAAATGTCAGGTAGTTATTTATCTCTTTGACATCTGATGAGAAGGCATTCCACAGGGCGGGAGCCACTACCGAGAAGGCCCTCTGCCTGGTTCCCTGTAGCTTTACTTCTCACAGTGAGGGAACCGCCAGAAGACCCTCAGCGCTGGACCTCAGTGTCCCAAGAAGCAGGCGTCTTTTAATTTCGTGACTGCTGTCACCATCTGCAGTGATCATGGAGCCCAAGAAAGTAAAATCTCTCACTGCCTCCATTTCTTCCCCTTCTATTTGTCAGGAGGTGATGGGACCAGTGGCAATGATCTTAGGGGTTTTTTGATGTTGAGCTTCAGACCATATTTTGCGCTCTCCTCTTTCACTACGCTAACACTGCAAGCAGGGAATATTCTTACACGAACCACTAGGAATAGTACTAAATGGCAAATATTTTGAGAGTTAACAAAACAAGCAAACACAGAAACAGCCAGAAGGTTGTCAATCTGGGTGCTATTAAGGTCAGGTCATAAATGTCATGCCTGGAATTCAAAAGCCAAGGGTAGTGACAAAACGGTTGGAGGTGGGGCAGCACTAGGATGGGAAAGTCACAGTGAGAAGGTAAGTCCAGGTAAGATAATGAAACTATAGATATGGCAATATAAAGTTCCCAGGAAAGTATATAAAAACTACACCAAAATGCAACATATACACACATGTGGAATGCTCTCCCCATTGAGGCTTGTCTGACAGCATCTTTATCCTTAATTTGGACGGCTTTTAAGTGTTCATTTTAAGTATTCATATCACCAACGTGCCTCAAAGTTATTCACCAGAGTTGTGTGGGCAGAATTTGCTTGAGTAAGCAAATCGTTTGTATCAATTGTAGGGAAAGCAAGGATCCTGTTGAATAAAGGATAAATGTACTGTTCAAGGTATCAGGGGGATATGAAGCCAGGTTTCTCAGCAGATTGATCTCTGTGCTTCAAGAGTGTCCCCTAGGCTGCAGTACCAGCAGGTTTGAGTATACTCAGGCTGCGTACACACTATACATTGAAAGCATGTGACTCACCCCATTGAATCCTGGGAACTGTAGTTTGTTAAAGGAGCTGGGAATTATAGCTCAGTGGTGAGGAGGCAAACCAAAGTTCCAGGATTCTGTTGGGGGAGTCACATGCTTTCAATGTATGTACGCATCCTCTGTCAGCTGACCCCAGAGGTTAATTCCTGACTTCCAAGTTCCATAACTCTAGCCTTAAAGTTTGCTGAGCAACTTATCTCTGGTGTAAGAATTGTGCCTAAACTCTTGTTTCTGCTCCTGTTTCCCGATAGCTGACTTGGAATGCAGCCCCCGCCTTGCTGCTTGTTTGCCACTCTGTGATATTACCTTTGCCAGATTTGGATTGCCCACCTCTTTCCAGCCCACTTGGACAACTGTCCCCAAATTTGTGTGCCTGTCCTTGACAGCCCAGAAGGACACACCAGATGGGCAATAACACATCAGTCTTATCAATTCTGACTGCTGTGTCTATGTGCCGATCTGGTGTGTCCTTGCGATTTGACTTTCTCCTTGCTATATTTATGTGTCTGTCCATACACGGTTCTGTAATTAATTTTATTACATTTTATCCTACCCTTCATCCAAGGAGGTCAGGACAGTACACATGATCTTTCCTTTCAGAACAACCCTGTCACAGGTGAGGCTGAAAGAGATAGACAGAGACTGATTGGCATAGAGAACCTGCCAGTTTCACAGGAGGCTACAAGTTTCAACTTGGGTCTCTCCAGTCAAAGTCCAAAACTTGCCATTACATCATACTGGCAGTGCAACATTTGTAGAAGGAATGGTCAGAACAATAGTGTTTCATCAGCATATATCAGTGCCTGCTGCAATTACATTTTCTGTGAAAATGTCCCAGGTCCGGTGCACATGTAAGTAATTTAATCACAGCAGTGGATTTCTTTAAACAACTGGCTTTGTCCTGCTCTTGATCTAGGTCCTGTATGGCACAACTTGGCATTGGCAGAAGATGACCTGTGGAGGCCCATGAAACATTTTCCTTTGGAAGCAACAGAGCAGAGGTGAGTAACTTTAGGCCCAGGGGCCACATGTGGTTCTTCAGACATTTTTGTCTGGCCCTTGGGGTTCTGCCTAGGGTAGGCCACATTCTCCTAGACCACATAACATTGGGACTCTTCTGTGCCCTCCCCTGGAGATCTGACTTAACTGAAATAATCTGTCCTTGAACTGTGTTGATATATCTTAATGGCCTGAGTAGAGAGTGGTAAATGCCTGGCCACACCCTCTTTTGCCACATACATCACAAGTGTGCAGCCCCCATGAAGAAATGTGGTCCCAAGACTTTTTTTTTTTAAAAAAAAGGATTCCCAGCCGGCAAGAGAGCTTACCTATGGGCAAGCATGCTTAAACTAGGTTCCCAAGCACACTTGACTAATGCACTACAGAAATATGTATTATGGCTTTAAAATATGTATACAGTTGTACCTTGGATCCCAAACGCCTTGCAAGTTGAATGTTTTGGCTCCCGGCTGCCGCAAACGCGGAAGTGAGTGTTCCGGTTTGTGGACGTTCTTTGGAAGTCGAACGTCTGACAGGGCTTCCGTGGCTTCTGATTGGCTGCAGGAGCTTCCTGCAGCCAATCAGAAGCCATGCTTAGATTTCCAAACGTTCTGGAAGTTCCAGAATGGATTCCGTTCGACTTCCAAGGTATGACTGTATAAGAATGTGTAGGAAGGAGGAGGAGGAGGAAGAGAATAAAAATAAAATTTCAAACACAACATCAAGTTAAAACTAATAAACAACAGCAACAACAAATAATAATGTGTACAGAGGCAGTTTTAGGGTAAACCAGTGCCTATTACTCTTCAAAAAAAACCCCACTGATTGGAGCTCATGTAACAGCAAGTACATTTGTTGAATGGAGTGTAAAATTTCTGTTCCAGATCAAGGTTATGGCTGGAAGTATTGTTCTGCTGTCATGAGTTGACTGAGGATAAGAGCTATACAATAGTTTAATATTGACATATTCCACATAAAGGTTTTGTGCAGAACTGCTAAGTGGCTCAAAACTAAGGGAAGGGTGCAAGTGGTAAGGAAGGATGGGAGAAATTCTAAAGAAATTTAATGACTGCGGAGGAGGAGACAGTTATGTCTGAGCAGCTCTATGATTGCAACTTAAGGGAAGAGAAATGTTTCATTTTCGGTCTCAGGATGCTGCTATAGTGAAATCAGCCTGAGCTGTCTTCTATGTTATCACTTCTCTGCAAGGGCAGGGTTTTAAACTCCCCAAAATAACTGCAGATTTGGAAGACCCTAACCAAGGCTCACAGCTGAATGAGAGTATCATATAAAAATATCGTGCACATTACTGTCATGCCAGATCAGAATAGGGGTAAGTTCAGTTGTTGCACTGAGTCTTTTTGACAGTGGTTAATAACAGATTATTCAGATGCCAGGACATAGACACACACACACACACACACAGAGAGAGAGAGAGAGAGAGAGAGAGAGAGAATTTCCCATAACAGAAATGGCTTTCTAAGCCTGTCAGATAGTGCTGGCCTGTGCCCTTGAAGCTGGCAATTGGTAATTCTTTCCTTTAGAAATTGTTTGGCCAAGATTCTCTTGATAAATATATATGTCAATGTTTCATTCTTCCCTGAGCCTAACATTTAAGCTGTGCGTTCTACCAATTTGTTAGTCATATGAAAAAAAGACTACTCTAACGAGATTTAACTATTTTACTTCCATATAAAATTCGGCTATGTATTCTTGTGTTATTAGGAAATGGTGTGTCAAAGGACTCTGGGATGTTGTCATGGTTCTCTTGCTCCAGGGCATTGCTTATTATGTGTATCTCTTGGTTTTGTGGTGGAATTATGCATGGGAATATACATATGCAGCCAAGTATTTGACTGGTCACATACCACTGAGTCAGTATGTGAAATTTGACCCCTTCCTGGTTTCCTGTTTTTCTCTTTCCTCTAACTCTCAGTCTTCTAACTTCTTAGAGAGCCAGTGTGGTGTAGTGGTTAAGAGCGATAGACTCGTAATCTGGTGAACCGGGTTCACGTCTCCGCTCCTCCACATGCAGTTGCTGGGTGACCTTTGGCCAGTCACACTTCTCTGAAGTCTCTCAGCCTCACTCACCTCACAGAGTGTTTGTTGTGGGGGAGGAAGGGAAAGGAGAATGTTAGTCGCTTTGAGACTCCTTCGGGTAGTGATAAAGCGGGATATCAAATCTGAACTCTTCTTCTTCTTATCGTATCCTATCTATCTCACATAGCGCCTCTTGTCCCTAGGTCTTGCATAAATAAAATAACAGAAGAAGACCCCCCCCCCCCCTGAATCAGGACAAAGGACCATCTAATCCAGCATCCTGGTTCCTTAAATGGCTAAACAAATGCCTATGGCAGTGGTTTTCAACCAATGTGCCGTGATACCCCGGGCTGCCTTGAATGATGTGCAGGGGTTCTGCGGGCAACACTGGCCTCTGTTCCTCTTCCCTTTCCTCTGATGCCCTCTCGTGCCTCTGCCTCCTGAAGGCTTGCACAGCTGCTTATTTCAGCAGCCCTGGCTATAAACTCCACACACGAATGGTGCCTCTGGGAAGCACCTCTCTTTGGGGCAGGGGAGGCAGGCAGCTCAGTCCCTGGAGAACTTCCTGAGCCCCACAGGGGTGCAGCAGAAAGAAGGTAGTTGGTTAAGTGAGCTGTGGACTTGAAAAGGTTGAAAAACTCTGGTCTATGGGAAGCTCACAAGCAGGACCTGTAACAGCAGGAGTGTAACAGCATCTCTCCCCAGTTGTGATTCCCAATAAAAGGTATCAAATGGCAAAGTGGAGGTAAAGGTAAAGGGACCCCTGACTATTAGGTCCAGTTGTGACCGACTCTGGGGTTGCGGCGCTCATCTCACTTTATTGGCCGAGGAAGCTGGCGTACAGCTTCCCGGTCATGTGGCCAGCATGACTAAGCCGCTTCTGGCGAACCAGAGCAGCGCACGGAAACGCCATTTACCTTCCTGCCGGAGTGGTACCTATTTATCTACTTTCTACTTGCACTTTAACGTGCTTTCGAACTGCTAGGTTGGCAGGAGCAGGGACCGAGCAATGGGAGCTCACCCCGTCATGGGGATTCAAACTGCTGACCGTCTGATTGGCAAGCCCTAGGCTCTGTGGCTTAACCCACAGTGCCACCCGCGTCCCAAAGTGGAGGTAGAACATTGCTATTGTGGAAGTTCTCCAGGGACCGAGTAGATGAGGAGGAGTGGTGGCTGCCAGTTGCCTGGGAAGCACCAGGGGGTGACACTGGGAAGGAGGGAGGGAGATTTTGAGCCTGACTGGTGGGGCAGGAAATAGCAATCCAAAGAGGGAATCATCAGGGAAGGTATGATGGCTATGCTCTGCCTCCACTGTTGGAGATAGTGTACTTCTGAATACCAGTTGCTGGGAATTACAAGTAGAGAGAGTCTACTTCAGGTAGTCCTGCTTTCAGGCTTTCCATAGAGTGGCCATTGTGAAAACAGGGTGCTGGACTAGATAGGCCACTGGCATAATTCAGCAGGCTCTTCTTATGTTATTATAAAATATGGTTATGAAGGTTGATATAGAAATGTTTTAAATAAACAAAAACACATAAAGAACAAAAAATTAATTATGACCAGTCTGTAGTTTCCCAGATCCACCAGTTCCAGAAAGGGAAGGCTCCACACTGGCAGGGGAAGGCACCAGAACTGGTGCTATGTCAGGAGGTATGAATGCTGGACTCCCCAATATTGAAGGGACAGGGTGCTCCTCTGACAAGTAGCTCAGACCATTCCTGGGTTCCAGATCACCATATCTCAGGCATCTGAACTCCTCCTGGGATCAGACACTTCTGGGGGCCCCAATTCCACCTTCCCTATCTTGCTGGTATGCTCCCCTGGATTCCCCAACTCCAATGATCTGAGAACTTTCCATTTGTCCTTGGGACCCGACCATCCCCTCCATGGCACCTCTGCAGGCCTCATGACAGTGCTAGCAGTCCAGCCCCAGTGTCTCATGGCAAAAAGTTCTCTCTAGTCACTAAAGTACTGTATTAATTTAAATATGCAAAAGAAGAATTGCCATTAAGAATTGCTTTGTTAACACCCTCCCCTCTCTTTGGTGTCAAATATGTTGTGAGATTACTCTGATGTGGAGAGTTTTGGAGAAAGACATTAAATGGTTGGGTCTGTTAAATTTGAGAACCAAAGAGCCTCTAACTTGTTGTTTGTGAGTCTGAATAGATGATAAATTTTCGGCAACATTGTATTGTTGCTAGAGGTCAAAATATATTTGCCGTGATTAATGACTGAAGTATGCATATTGGCTCTTTATTGTTAGCACATTACTGGGGTCACTTCATAATTTAAATACCAGTAGAGACTAAAGAACTCTTTCAGCTAAGCATGCATTAAGTCCTCTTGCTTAATTTTGGCCTAAGGGCTGAACCCTGCAGACATGCATAATCACAGGAGTGTCTGTCTTCCTTACTCACCCACCCACCAGCATAAATGAGGCTGAACTTTACATTTAGGGAGGAAAAGCTCCTTCATGAAGAGAAGTTGATGTTACATCCCATGTGCTGTTAAGCTGAGCTAAAGGCTTTCAGCTTTCTTTCTTGCCTTTTTTTTTCATTTTTACCCAGTAACTTTGATGCAAAGTTTTCTTTTGAGATTCAGCAAAAGGGAACATCACAATTGCCCTCCAGTGCATTGTTCCTCTCTTTTATAGCACAAGTGGTTCATTAAAGATTTAAATAAAGTGGTCTCAAGGCTGTCTGTACTAAGAAAATGCCAGCTGTGCAATATTTTTTTTTATATTTTAATTAAATGAAAAGAGGGGAACCCAATCAATCCCTTAATAAAGTTGGAGAAGTCTGTCATTTGTGAACAGAGACCTTCTAAACCAAATGCAACTATGTCTGAAATTATAGGCTTCATAAACTGAAATACAGCCATTTAAAGATAAATACTTGCTTGTTTTATAGTTTGCAATGATAAATGGAATTTACTAACAAAGCCCAAAAGTAATTTCTTTTTTTAAAAAAATATGTCACAGAAAGCACTGTAAAAATAATTATGTCATATTAAATCCAGTGAGAAGGCTTGTATATTTTGTCTGTTGGACTCTACCACCTGGGGATACATTATACTAAAGGTTTGTCTTAACAGCATAGTAATTTGGCCATTATTCATACTCTTTTATGTGAACAGAGATCTGTCGGTACTCATGAGTTTCCATCATCAGCATCATTATTATCATCACCATCAGTCATGTTTATATTTATTTAACAGTTCTGGCAAGGGCTGGCATTCCAGTGTTAAATACAAGCTTTGTATGAAACTCTCAGTAAACACTTGAGGAATGAGGTCTACCTATGAGTCACATAAAGTAGTAATCTGAATGTTTGTAAATTTCCTAAATGTGCCACTGATAGTCATTAAAAGTCCAGCCTAAACTGCTGCTTCTTCTTTCAGTGATTCTTCTCCCCTCCAAACCTGGAAAATTAGCATTGACACATTTTTATGATGTATTTGTTGCTGCTCCGATTGAACAGTGAAAACCACGAGAAAGAAGTTATCCCGAAATGGGATTGTAGATAGTGCGTTCAATGTCCTTTAAACCCTTTAAGACAGAATCCTTTTGTCAAATCGTGTGAGCAATGGCTCTTTAACATTCTAAACCTGCTATGGCTGCTGGAGCAGTTTATCATGAAAGAATAGAAAAGAGCCTCTGGCATATCAGGAAAGAAAGAAAAAAAGAGAAAGAGGAAAAATCCTAGGCTCACAGACAGTGCATTGTGTAACCAGGGCTTAAAGAGGCTGCCGTTAGGTATATTTCATAATATGAAAAGACAGGCTGATTTTGGCCCCCTCGCCTAGTGGGATCAGTCCTGTCAGTGCCATTTATTTGCAATCCCCCGTGATTTCTGTATCCCACAACCCTTTTGCATAAAAATGAACCATAAAGGCAGTCAAAACACCTGCTTTACTGACAGGCCCGATTAATGCTTTGATTTATTTCTCAAAGTAAGAGCTGGTCTGCTGTTCCCGGGGCCTCGAGTTGGCGTGTAATTCATCAGAGTTTGAAGGTCTTCTTTTCTGTGTCCCTGTACTTCAGCTGTGGGTGCCATTGTACCTGCCTGTAAGTTCTGTTAACCCCAAGAACTCCCAACCCAGCTGGAAGCCGGGGGAGTTTTAATCAATATTGGTTCAAGCACCACAGTTCAAGTTATTAAGTGACAGTAAATTATTGGACTAATTTGAGAGGCCCACAGCGTACCCAGGGCTGCATTTCTCAGCATTCAGCTTGGAGCAGAAGTCCCTTGGGAGAAACTTTACCAGATGGAAAGGAATATTATCATTCACGATCGTTCACTACAAATTTACTCTTTCCCATAGCTGAAAAACCTGACATTTGACATCTGTGTTTTATGATACAGAGAGGACCCTGCATTCCAATCCAGTGAAAATTGTTTTTTCTCTGCCTCCCCCCCTCTCTCACACACTTTGGGTAGTATTCAATGAATAGACCCACTGATGATGATGATGTTTAAAAAAACAAGACTAAATTGGCTCCATTGATTTCAATAGGTCTACTTTGAGTTGAATGCCACCCTATGCTTTCAAGGAATTGCACTGCACTCAACAACTACATTCACCCAAAGGCTACAGATTAGCCTAGTACCTGGAAGATAAGGACAGAGCTGCAAAGGTTTCAAAGTGTGCTTAAAATAATTGAGCAATTACCTTCAGTAGGAAGCACCCTTGGTGCTGCAATTTAAAAGGGAAGATGTGTGTGCCCTTTTAAAATTAAAGGTACTAAGCACCAATTCACACTTTACAGAGTAGGCATGTCTGCCATACATACATACCATGTGCATTGTGAATACCATAAAGTGTGAAAGGGAGACATGGCAAGGAGACATGGGAGACAGCAATTAGGTTGATTCCTAGTGCATGTTATGAGAACATGAACTCTGTTGGATCAGAGCATGGGTCCATTAATCCAGCATCTCTTCCCAATGGTGGCTGGCCAGATGCTTCCTGAAAATTGCATTTTTATTTCTTCTCCTTATCGCTTGATGTGCCTATGCTGTTCTTCATCCATTTCCTGGATGTGTGTGTATATATATATATATATATATATATATATATATATATATATATATGCAGGTTTTGGTGTCCTCGGGTATCTTCCCGTGTAAAAGTTGGGGTGTCTAGGCGACGTTTCGACGAGGTCTCACTCATCATCTTCAGGCTGGTGCTTTCAGCTTCTTGTTGCTGGAACAGAGCAGGATCTCAGTGTTTGAGTTCCTATAAATACTGTTGAGGAGGTGTGGCCTCCAATGCTCTAGGCAGAGAGGAAGTTCCCAGGCTAGTGTGCCTTTTCTTCTTTTGTTCCTTAATTGCTTGAGGGATATCTTGAGTGATTTCTTGAGTGATATCCTGAGTACCACTTAGGTGGGTCATTAGGTGTGGATTAGTTACTAAAGCCTTTGTGTCTTGACCTCTTGAACTTTGTGAAGAGTTTTTCTGAGAAGATGGGTGTACTACATTTAGTTGTGCTCTGGCTTGGCTTCGTGTATAGGGGCGAGCTGTGGTTTTGTGGCCTGTGCCAGCCAGATCTGTGTAGGGATTGCAGGGGGGTGCAGCATCCGGAGGCCACAAAACCACAGCTCGCCCCTATACACGAAGCCAAGCCAGAGCACAACTAAATGTAGTACACCCATCTTCTCAGAAAAACTCTTCACAAAGTTCAAGAGGTCAAGACACAAAGGCTTTAGTAACTAATCCACACCTAATGACCCACCTAAGTGGTACTCAGGATATCACTCAAGAAATCACTCAAGATATCCCTCAAGCAATTAAGGAACAAAAGAAGAAAAGGCACACTAGCCTGGGAACTTCCTCTCTGCCTAGAACATTGGAGGCCACACCTCCTCAACAGTATTTATAGGAACTCAAACACTGAGATCCTGCTCTGTTCCAGCAACAAGAAGCCGAAAGCACCAGCCTGAAGATGATGAGTGAGACCTCGTCGAAACGTCGCCTAGACACCCCAACTTTTACACGGGAAGATAACCGGGGACACCAAAACCTGCATTCCTGTACCCGTGAAAATCTACGAAAGCATATATATATATATATATATATATATATATATATATATATATACACACACATATATATATATATGAAGCTGTCTTTATTTTTGACACAGGAAAGAAGTGCTAATTAAATACTATTATAGTAATCTTAGTAGCATGGCTTTGTAAGGTTTCTACTCTTGGTACTCTTGGTTTCTACTCTTGGTAAGCTGTTCAGGATATTTTTAAAGAGAGAATGTGCTTAATATTCATATAGACAGCTGCGTGCTTCCCATTTTGTGAAACCTGCAAAAAAATGGAGGGGAGGAGGGAGGGAGGGAGGAAAGGTATATGGTAAAGATTGCTAAGCAAGTAGACACAGTGCATAAACAGATTTAAAATGCCTTTAAAAGGACAATTAAAAAACTGTAACTATAGAGAGGGTTGAGCTAAATGAGACAAAGTACTTGTTTAATGAAATACTAAATTTCATGCTAAAGATCTCTGAGGGATTCTTTGCTATCTTAAGTGCCCACTATGGGACAAATATATCAGGTAGCTGTTTCTCCTAGTTTCCCTCTTGCTTTATGGAACTCCTGTCTATTTCAAATCTCTATCCATTGCATTCAGGTATGATTGAGCCTATCCTTCAATGGTCTAGATGGAAACACCATTCTATCTGAATCTTCAGCTGTGTGAAACTTTCTTCACAAGCTCCAGAGTAAGAGACCTAGTTCATCTCGGAAAATATTAGAAGCTTTAAGGGTCGTCTTGCTTAAACTTGAAAAATATGGCATGTATAAAAAGGCATCTGTGCCAAGCATCTTCAAATGATGTGTGCTACATTGTACTATGCCAGGCATGGCCAAACTTGGCCCTCCAGATGTTTTGGGACTACAACTACCATCATCCCTGACCACTGGTCCTGTTAGCTAGGGATGATGGGAGTTGTAGTCCCAAAACATCTGGAGGGCCAAGTTTGGCCATGCTTGTACTATGCAGTTAAGAGTTTTAAAATGGTGCTCTGAGCCTATATTCTCTCAGAAGTAAATTGGTACATCATAGCACCATAAGAAGAACCCTGCCAGGTCAAATCAAAGGTTCATCTAGACCAGCATTCTGTTCTCATAGCGACCAAGCAAATGCCTATGGGAAGCCAGCAAAGAGGACATGAGTGCAATTGTACTCTCCTCACTTGGAAGATTAGGTACATGGAAGTCTTATCCCCCCCCCCCCCCATGGATTTGTCTAATCCCCTTCTAAGCCATCCAAGTTGCCAGCTACCACTACCTCTTTATGGACTTTCATACGGTTTCATATAGTTTATGCCCCGTATGAGACATAGGATGGTATAGGAATTCAGTAAATAAATTAAAAATATATATAAATTTGTGCAGGATCTTCCACCATTCAGCTTTATTGAATAACCACAGTTTGGGTATTACACAAAAAGGTGAAAAACTATCCATCTTGTCTACACAATGCATAATTTTATACATCTCTTATACATCCCCTCTTTTCTATACTTGACTAAAAAGCCCCAAATGTTGTAGCCTTTTCTCTCACAGGTAGCCTACTCCTGATCCAGCATTTTTGTTGTCCTTTTCTACATCTTTTCTAGCTCTACAGCAGGGATGGAAAAACTCTTTCAGTCCAATGCTGCATTTCCATGTTGGCTAGCCCCTGCTCTAGACTATAGCCTGGGACTGGGTTCAAGTCTTTTCCAATCTTAAATCAGGTGCACTGCTCCCAGTCCATTTCTGTACCCAAACTGGCTATCTTAAAGACTGCCTTCTCTCACGTGATCCTATTCCTACTCACGTATTTTAATATCTTCCGAGGGGTCTTCCAAGTACCACCACCATCAGAGGTGAAGCAAGTGGTGAAAGAGACTTCTGGATTTCTGGGAGCAATTTCTCATAATATATATAGGCCTCTGCTCTAACAATGCAAGCCTAAACATGTCTACTCAGAAGTAACTCTTATGGAGTACGGCGAGGCTTACTCCAAGGTAAGTGATTAGAATCCTAATAGAATTATAGAGTTGGAAGGGACCACAAGGATCATCTAAATTCAATTCCCTGCATTGCAGGAATCTTTTGCCAAACATAGGGCTCAGACTCATGACCCTGAGATTAAGAGTTTATGCTCTGCTGACTGAGATTATACCCCATGGCTGCCGTCTTCCAGCAGCTCCTTCCCTAGTTAAGGTATGGCTTTGAAGAACTAAACATCTGGTTGCTGCCCCACCCCAGTGATCTCCTGAGTCATCTTATAGTAAAGACCATGACATTATGCTAACACAGTGTTCTTTGCAGCCAACTGACCATTTATTTGCAGCATCCCACGGGTGGGGCTTGTGGCTCCTGTAATTGGTTAATTAAGACCTTGACAGAATGGATGAAATTCTTTACGTACAATTGACTTCATTCAAAAATATGATATGGATGAACTTGAAAGTTGCTGCTGAAATGCAGTTGCAGTCAAAAGGAGCAACTAAACCTTTAAAAAAATTATTTAGTTTTACATGCTACTTTGCTTTCATACAATTTAATTTGACGTGGCTTTGGGTTTAAAGCTTATGGAAAACAACAGCATATATTCAATAATTCATGCTCTCTAATTAAACCCTGCTGATTGTGGCTAAATGGAATTTTTACTTTGCAGGAAATGTGTTATTAGTACTTTCTACAACAAAAATAATTTGTCAAGAAATTACAGTGTTGGAGTCGGCAAGTTTGCATGTGTCTTTTTATGTGAACGTCATTGGGCAAAGGCAGGAATTATTTTTGGATTTTCAGTCTGATATCTCCTTAATGTAGCCAATGGCATGCCCTCCAAATGTTCCTGAAATACCATCAGCCTCAGTCCCTCTGGTCAACTGTAAGAGACTATGGGAATTGTAGTGGTGTCTTTCTGATATTTGGTTTATTTACACATGTATAAAAGCTAAGAGCCTATGATGGATGAGTTCACAGCATTAACACCCCAAAAGGGTGGTGTTTCTCCCTTGGATTCAAACAGAAATCAACCATTGCGTTGCCTCTCTGGCTTTCCAGCTTGTTGTTTTGCTTCTCGGTAACATCACTGCCTCAAAACTCTAGTTCAAACTCACCCATTTGCTTTTTTACACCAAGCCCCTCAATCTTTTTGTTTTTTTCTCTTAATCGTCCATCACCTAGGCCATCACCTCAAAACAGGTAGCCTGTCTTATATCTTAACACTTGTTGGGTTCAGAAGTTTAGAGGAGTCTGGCACCCGGCTTAACACCACAAGCCTTGAAAAATTCTAACACTTGCTAGATCCAGGGATTAGAGGAGTCTGGCACCCACAAACTCATAACAGTATAAAGGTTGTAAGCACAGTTGCCTATGGAGGGGAGAGGACTTCAGTGAAGACTTTGCTGGCTCATTAGGAGTTTTGGAACATGGTTTTACCAGTATGCTAAATCAGGATATCCTAGTCACTGTAGGATATCCATGCACTGGTGACCTTGAGAATGGATTACTGCAGTGCACTCTATCCAGATACTGCAGAATGCAGTGGGCAGGCGACTGACAGCATGTGACATTTGCTGCTTATATGCTACCAGGCCAAGTTTCAATATACAAAGCTCTGAACAACTTGGATCCAGGATATCTGAAGGATCATCCTCAGGCCTTATATCCCATCTCAATCATTTAGATCACTTAGATCCCCTGGAGGAGTGCTGTTAGTTTGAGAAGTCTGACTAGCTTCAAGTGGAAGTCGGGCATTTACTGTCACTGGTCCAACTTCAGATGGATTTTTTTTTTTAATGCTCATAGTAGCTGTTTACACTTTTCAGATGAGCCAGTCATTTTTATTATTCTGTATTGCTTTCATGTTTTATGCTTTCTGTGTTTGGGGATCTTGTACACAGCCCTGGTATTTCTGCATGAGGGTGGCCTATAAATAATTTAATAAATAAAGAGATAAAGGGGTAAAGGTGTTGGAGCCACCTTTATTTCCTCTGACCGATTATTTTTAATGCAATTATTTTATGTGCAGGTAACTCTATAACCAGGGTCTTAGTGTGGTTTACACCTGGCTCATGCTGATTCCTCCAATATTGAGGTGAACAGAGCCATGCCTGAAGTCATGTATTTAAATTGTATTTTACTAAACGTATTTACTAACTACAGTAGGAGAACCTGTGGTCCTCTAGATGTTGGTGGAAGACCATGCCCTTTAGCTCCAGTTATTATGGTCCAGGATCAGGAACAATAGCAGTTGTAGTCCATTCCTGAACAAGGGAATGTGTTTCTTAGCTCAGTGCTATAACAGGGAAATGCCTATTATTCTATGTGGAATTGAAATGGTGAATAAAGTTTTTAAGAGTATTAATAGGAAGTGCCTCAGCAGATAGGCCAATATAAAAGCAATTAAGTATTTATTCCTCCCTAACATTCTGAAAGGCTCTTAGACATAGGGGATCACTAAACTCAAACACAAGTATAAATTTTTATTACAAGCAGCATGAAAAACTGTCCTTTTACAAATACATTCCTGTTCTGCTAAATTCTCTCCCCCCTGCCTCCCAATCTTTCATTACAAGGATATAAATTGCACAAGCACGACTTAACCTCTTCAAGTTGTTGGCTTCTGTCTGTTCCCACAAATAAAACGAAAGCTCGTATCATTTTAATGATGCCACACTTTTAATTGTCTTTCTCAAAGCCATGTAGCCTATTATGGATTTTGAACAGAGAGGGACTTGTTTTGAATAAGCCTAAAAAGGAATTCTAAAAATATTTTTCCCCTCCCCATCTCTTCCTGCATAGGAAAACGTTATTATAGGTCTTAATTAGAAACATACTTTTGGAGAGAGAAGCTGCAAAACGTAATGTTAGCCAGCTGAAGAACAGAGACAAGCTTCTTTGCTCGGTCTACAATCTGATGAAACAACAAACCTCTGTAAATGAATTATTCAAGGCCATGTTCATATTATTCAGTCCTACTGATACAGACCCTTAAAAACCTGGAATCCATTTTGTAAACTTCTCAAACTTCTCATTAGATTCTCTCCCCCCTCCCCCCGCCATGAGCTGCTGGGAAGAGAAAGCATTTATTCACAGGAAACAGCCTGCCATTAATTATGTGTAAGCATTCCTACCCTCAATTCTTCTTTTTAGGTGGTTGTTCTGTGTACCCCAACAATATCAAAACAATTAAGATCTGTAAGGAGGCTGAAGGAGAACACTTTGCCCATAATTGCTGTGCCAGCTTCTCCTGACATATGTGTTGTGGCATCAAGGCCACATCCACACCATATATTTAATGCAATCTTATACCACTAACTATCATGGCTTCCTCCAAAGAATCCTGGGAACTGTAGTATGTAAAGTGTGTTGAGAGTTTTTTTTGGAAACAACTATTCCCTTCACAGAGCTACAGTTTTTTGAGTGGTGTAACAATCCTCCTTCCCGGGGAATTCTGGGAAATGTAGCTCTGTGAGGGGACTAGGGTCTCCTAACAACTCTCAGCACGGTTAACAAACTACAGTCCCAAGGATTATTTGGAGGAAGCTGTGACTGTTAAACAGAGTGCTTTAAAACATGGTGTGATGTAGCTCAAGAGTATTAATTTGATAGGGAAGAAAGCCCACCCCCCCCAGCAATTTGGTTAGCAAACAAATGCTACAAAATGGAAGGCTCTCTAGTCCAGCCTCAGGAAAAATGGGGAAAGTATGTTAAAACTTTGTGAATAGTTAGCAAAAGTTTAAAAGTTACTGCAACAGTTCCTAACCGTGGAAGTCAGTTATTACTTTTCCACCAGCAGATTAAAAAGTTATGATGCAGAACCTCTTGGATTAGTGGGCAGGGTTCCATGGATTGGGTACTGTTATCTCTTTTTCCGCCAACATATCTTGCAGGCTGTGAATATTCTATTCAAGTCTACTTCAGAATTAAGTATAGCCAGAGATCAGATGCTCAAAATATATTATGCATGCTTAGATCTCTCTGATAGAAACTATTCAGGAGAAACTTTAAATCTATGATACGTGCTCCATTGGACCAGTGAACAGGTTCCTACTTCATCCAGACTCTTCAGTATGAAATTGTGGCTCCTGATTCCAATACTGTTGTCTAAATTCAAAAACAACCTTATTGGGGGAATTAGTAATAACATTTATTGCAATCTAATCTTAAATAGAAGGCATTTCTCAAACAGCCTTTTGTGCAGTAGCCTGAAATCTGGTTATTGTGGCCAAATTATTAATTGTGTGCAACTAAATGCCTGTTTTTGCTGGAAAACCTGTCTAGAAGCAGGTTAAATTGAAGGGAGAAGCAGCAGAGAGAGTGCTTAACGCTTCCCCTGTCCAGCATTTCCAGCTCCTAAATTGCCACCCCCAAGCGGCTTTTTCCCTTGTGGAGCCCAAATGCACATCTGATCTCCTAAAGCCTTTCTTGGGACCCTACAGGTGAAAGGTGGATGGCCTGGGAAAGTGGAGAAGTAGCAGATGGGGAGAGGACTAAATGCCCACCATCACTGCTGTGCTCCAGACTGACCCTCCCATAGTGCCTCCTCGCTGAAAAGAGGATGTTGTGGCTACAGACATTTGAATATAACTGAGTTGAGTTTCAGAAAATGAGAGGTGTGCAGATCAATTAAAAAAACTGCAGTAAAGTTGACATATGAGAAGACATGGTAAAATTGCATCGATTTTATTTCTCAAGCAAAGCCAACTAATGAAAGGGTGAGAGACATTTCCTTAAGGACCATGGCAACATAGAATGAAAGCTTAGTAGACAACTGTAGGAAATCTTAAAAATTATGATGTCCCCCCCCCCCCTCCGATCAAAAGTTTTCCCTTATAATAATTTGCCTTATTCGGACTATTGATTAGAAATATTAAAGTTACAATGCGAACATAGAGAACCAAATTGCAAATACTTTTCACCACCACTTTAATACTTTTTCGTAAATATTGAAAGCAAAGGCAACAGATATAAGAAAAATTATTTGGCAAGACGGTTTGTGGTTTTGCTTGTTCCGCTGTAGAAGTCCATAGGAGTTGCAGCACAGCATGTATAATGCAAAGCAGGCCTGTATCACACGCACACAAGCCGCATTCTCATAACATGGCCATATCTAGTGAATGCCTAGAGTGGTGATTGTGCCTGCTGAACTCAGCTCATTCTGACACAGGTTCTAGCAACCTAATCCCTTCCCTTTGAATGCAGGTGACCAGGAATTCTGCAAATGCCACATCCCAATCTCACATAAACATAAGGGTAAAAAGCTGCCTAGAATGTAAAGGCTCTTTTTTGGGGGGGAGGGGGTTAATAGAAGCAAGATCAGGTTGGAAATGGGGCATTGGCAGGAAAGGGGAGACTTATCAAAAGGGAGAGATTGTTCCAAGGGCTCATCAATTCTACCTGCAGCAAATTTTGTAAGTTGACTTTGAATTGTGCAAAGAGGTACAGGGGTCAGCAAACTTTTTCAGCAGGGGGCGGTCTACTGTCCCTCAGACCTTGTGGGGGGCCAGACTATATTTTGAAAAAAAGAACAAATTCCTATGCCCCACAAATAACCCAGCACACATTTTAAATAAAAGGACACATTCTACTCATGTAAAAACACACTGATTCCTGGACCGCCCATGGGCCATATTTAGAAGGCGATTGGACCAGATCTGGCCCCCGTGCCTTAGTTTCCCTACCCATGAGGTAATTCATTTTGTCTCCCACCAATCAGGTTCTTTGGATGACCCTAGTTCTATTTGGCATTCAGTTTACTCATGTGACACTAAATCCCATGAGGAAGGCAGGGATGTATTGTCTAGCTCCAACCACTGCATTGCATCACTGTTCCATTGCACACTGTCCTCCATGAGCACTGCAATGAGGAGCCACCATACTTCCCTCCTGTCAGATTAAGAGCACGGTTATTCAGATCAAATGAGTAGGCTGAATGCCTGAATTGGGCTCCTGGATATGTTCAACTAAGTCCTGATGAAGATGTCTGACCTTGTGAGCCAAAAATGACTTTTCACATTGCTTAACAAGATAGGATGCCCACCTATGCTCCACAAGGTGATCTTGTCCTTCCTCAAGCCCATACATTGCTCTGTCTAGTATGACAGTTATCCTCAGGTGTCTTCCCTATAAAGATCAGTGTGAAACAGGACTGTGTTCTTGCTCCAACTGTCTTTGGCTTATTCATCTCCCTGTTGCTCTATGTTGGCTTGGTCATGTGCACAGAATGGAAGATGGCAGGATCCCCAAAGATGTGCTCTACAGACAGGCACTAGCCCTGTTGGCAGACCAATTGTGCATTACAAAGATGTCTGCAAATGTGACGTGGAAACTGGTAACATTAAGCCCATTGTATGGAAATCCCTTGTAGATGACTGCAGTGCCTGGAGACAATCAATCTGGTCATGTATCTATCCACAGCAGTGATTAGAGAAGGAATGACTGCTGGGAGGAGCACAAAGAGAAGAAATATTGTGGTGCAGCTTTAGCAGGAAAACTGGTCGCCTTCATATCACTCTCCCATATCACTCTCCACAGCCACAGCAGGTGCTGTTACTCTCCAACTTTACTGCCAAAGGTGCACTCTTTCATTGTCTCTTGAGACAGACAGAGGTCAACAACAGATATTCTCTTTGACCTCTTCCTTCCCCTGAAATGTGTTCTGCTTTGCTGCATCTCTCAGTTCCTGGCTACAAACTGAATAAGTGACATATATTCACAGGTGAAAAAATAATCAACACTCCTTCACATTTTCAACCCAGAGGAGCTTTCCCCAACAAATTTCTGTTTCTTTTAATGCAATAAATATGCAACTGTTACTCCCTTTGTTGCAGAGAGTCCAGATGTCTTCCTTCAAGGTAACACTTCTGCTCAAGAGATATTACATTTTCTAAGGATTATCCATTGACAGGGGCCAACCAGATGTCCCAAGAAGGTCCACAAAGGAGGCATGATGAAGACATCCTTTCTCTATAATTCCTCTCCAGCATCTGGTTGTCAGAACTAGGCTGTCTCTGAAAATGAACATTGTACTTCATAAGCCCCTCTCACATGAATTCTCCATAAAGGCTGCTATTCATCTTTTCAACATTTGGCAACATTGTGCACAGGGCTGCATAAGAGGATGTGCAAGTTCCCTGCTAAACTGGTGCAACATCATCCAACTGATGAGCAGCTCTTTTTCGTCTGCCAAGTTTTCACACCCAGAGACGAGGGGACTATAGGCCTTCAGTTATATGGTCCTCACTGACTACTCTTATTCTATATACTTTTATCCTTTTGTGATGATCGACAAGCCATTTTGTCCACAGAATCAGAAATAATAATAATAATATTATTATAATAATAAAGTCAGATTTCAACTGAAGAAAAGCTAGTGGGTTACTCCAGAAGAGAGATGGGGAACCTGTGGCCCTCCATATGGTTTGGGGCTACAAATCCCATATTCCCTGATCATCATGCATGCTTCTCAATCCGGCCCGTGGATGGTCCGGGAATCAGCATGTTTTTACATGAGTAGAATGTGTGCTTTTATTTAAAATGCACCTCTGGGTTATTTGTGGGGCATAGGAATTTGTTCATATTTCCCCCCCAAAAAAATATAGTCCGACCCACCACATGGTCTGAGGGACAGTGGACTGGCCCACAGCTGAAAAAGATTGCTGAGCCCTGGTCTATACATTTGAATGGTACCAGGTTGGTCTACGTCATCAAATAAGGCACAATGGCAGAATGTTTGGAACAAAGGAAAAGAAATGACATTTTAAGTAGTAAAAGTTTTGTAAGAATAAAAATATGCCTGCCAGACAGTTTCACATTAGGGAGATCAGCTGTGCTCTACAGACTTTGGCAAGCCAAATAAAAATTCCACAATGTGTAATAATAATTCAACATTGCTGCGTACCCTTGAGCCATCATAGCAATCAGTGTTAAATTGTGCTCTTTTTGTAGATGTGTATTCATGAGAGCTTGTTCTCCACACTCACTAGGATTTTCTTCCCTCCTGGTATTGCTTACTCTGCACCACTATAATGTTTCAAGCCTGAGTTAACTTCTCTTTGAATTTAACTAGATAATAAGAAAACCCACTCATAAAAATTATATACCATTATTGATCTTTTCAACAGCCAAGTGACTAGGCAATGGAAAATGGGGTATTATCAAAAATAAATTATGCTGCCTTGACACCTATACAATGTCCAGTTACACTTGTGCAGTCCTTGGTATTAATGGGATCACACTATAGTAAACCGCCACTACATCACTCTGGGAGTTAAAAAACAACAGACTACTGTAGTGTTCCATTACCCACAGTTGATTACAAAGCTGAAGGTCTAAGAAACTTCTTATCCATAGATAATATGGATTTGTTGTATCACTTGACTTCCCTAAAGTTATCAGCACTGTTTGTGATCCACTAAACCAGGGATTGGGAGCCTGTGACCCTCCAGGTATTGTCAGACTACAGCTCCCATCATTCTTAGAATGATGAGGTCTCTGCGTTCTTTTGTGGATCTGAACCTCGTGCATCACTCTACTGAAGTTGTGGATAGCATGACTTGGAGCTGTACAGTTGGCCACACAGTTATCCTGGATCTTTACATGCCATGGGTAGTGATGGCTTGCTTTAGGAAGGGAGCATGAAAACGGCTGGTGTCATAAGATCTACTGTAAGCAGATCCTTGAAAGAAAGGAGTGGTTGTAGCTTTCCTTAGAGAAGCACACAGTGAGACCACACCTTCGGAAAACTTTATTTTACCCCTGTTATCTGGCAATTGTCAGTCAGTATTTATTTACCTGTTGGGGAGAAGGAGAGGCATTCCATTGTATTTTACCCAGAGAAGACCTACTGAAATGAATGGACTTGATGCAATCATGTTCATTAATCTCAATGGGTCTACTCTGAGTAACAGATGACTATCACTCAATATGTTACACTGAATGGTGTCTGTTTAGCTCCATAAAATCCAAAAGTAGAAAATGTGCTTAATATTTTTGTGTGTGTGATTTTAGTGTAGTTTCATTATACTGAGCTTTAATCCAATTGGTGTCCATCTACTGTTAGAAGGTTATTTGACCCAGCAGAGCATTTCTGCAGTTGAATCAGGAGGAAGGAATGAAGTGGAATGATAATTTTTATGCCCTTCTACAAACCCCTTGCCACCTCCCATAGTGTTCAAAGGCCCCTCATTTCTTTGGAGTATTTTTTTTTAAGGGGCAACTCCAAGAGGGGGGAAAGGAGAATTATAGAAGATTGCTTCTCTTGCCTTTCTACTAACCAGCCTCTGCTTGATTAAAGAGCCTTCTGTCAGAGGAGGAACACCAACTGGATACAACCAACGAGCACGTCAAGATTATATTCATGGAAAGTGCACCCTTTTATGTCTCTGCAATATCCCTGCGTTAGCTACTGTCTTTGTTTCTCTTTTGAAAATCACACTTCATGTTGTTTTCTGAGCTATTCAAGTAGTCAAATGCTGAAATAAAAAGGATTAGTGTACAAAAATCCATTATGGGATAAGGCTTCAACACCTGCTAGCCAACACCTGGAACCGATATTACATTTCTGATCCTATTGATTTTGAATAGCAATCTACAGTGGTTTCCCGGACCATTCCATGAAGGATATCTGCAGGAGAATTCATTGCCTGCTGCGGTGTCAGCTATTCAACTAATTCTCCAGGAAGATACTCATTATGAGCTTTTCCTGAGGCAAATGTTAATGGTCCAATGTAAGAAAATATCCTGTTGCGCACTTCTTTCTTAAAAGTAGCAGTCCCTTGATTTCCTGCAATGCATCTTCTATGAAAGTATTTCAAGCAGTAAACTTCACTGAGCAAGTGGAACATAGAAAGCTATCTAGTCAGGCCATTGGTCCTTCTAGCTCAATGTTACCTACACTGACTGGCAGTGGCTCTCCAGGGGTTTGAGGCAGGGGACTCTCCTAGCCTTACCTGGTGATGCCAAAAATTGAACCTGGGATGCTTACATGCAAAGCAGATGCTCTGCCCCCCCCCCCATTACTGTATTTTGCACATTCATGATTATTCATGAAGGACCAGGTGCACAGCCTGGGAGTCATTTTGGACTCACAGCTGTCCATGGAGGCACAGGTCAAATCTGTGTCCAGGGCAGCTGTCTACCAGCTCCATCTGGTACGCAGGCTGAGACCCTATCTGCCTGCGCACTGCCTCGCCAGAGTGGTGCATGCTTTAGTTACCTCCCACTTGGACTACTGCAATGCGCTCTACGTGGGGCTACCTTTGAAGGTGACCTGGAAACTACAACTTATCCAGAATGCAGCAGCTAGACTGGTGACTGGGAGCGACCGCCGAGACCATATAACACTGGTCTTGAAAGACCTACATTGGCTCCCAGTACGTTTCCGAGCACAATTCAAAGTGTTGGTGCTGACCTTTAAAGCCCTAAACGGCCTCGGTCCAGTATATCTGAAGGAGTGTCTCCACCCACTTCGTTCTACCGAGGACCTTCTGGCGGTTCCCTCGCTGCGAGAAGCCAAGTTACAGGGAACCAGGCAGAGGGCCTTCTCAGTAGTGGTGCCCTCCCTGTGGAACGTCCTCCCACCAGATGTCAAAGATAACAACAACTACCAGACTTTTAGAAGACATCTGAAGGCAGCCCTGTTTAGGGAAGCTATTAATGTTTGATGTATTACAGTATTTTAATATTTTTTTGGAAGCCGCCCAGAGTGGCTGGGGAAGCCCAGCCAGATGGGCGGGGTATAAATAAAAAATTATTATTATTATTATTATTATTATTATTATTATTATTATTATTATTATTATTATTATTCTGCTGCTCTATCTCCATCTTAGTGGATATTCCCAGTGCTTTTTTTCTGGGGAGACGCAGGGGTACACATACTCCTAAACATTTTGTGGATCTAAGTTTGGCCTCATTGAGGGGCAGTATTTCAATATGAGTAGGAAAATGAGAGTACCCCTTAAACATTTTTTTTTAGAAAAGAAGCACTGGATATTTCTTAGTATTTTATTCATTTACTTATAGAAGTATTTATATACTTTCCGCACATAAGCTATCAATGCACAAAGATATAAAACGTTTTTAGAAAACCATGAAAACCTGTAGTCAATGAATTGTCAATATACCAGATGCGTTTAACTTTATATCTAAAGTTTGAGAATTCCCTCTCTCTCTGTGACTGCCCTTTACATCCATTGCCATGAGATACAATGTTTGACTATTCTCCAGAAGACACAAAATTTCCAGGATGACACATAATATCTAACCTGAGTTGAGTATCAACAGACTGAAAAAGTTACTGGATGCTGGACTGAAGATACTGGGCTGAAATGGCTGGTTCAGTTTTCTTAAAAATTGTGCAGGGTTCCAGCTATGTGCAACACTGCTATTATACGATAATGAAGAACAAGTATTTAATTTTCTTGGAGGCATCTTAAAATCAGTTATGAAAGCCATAACTATATTTCTTGGCTTTTATTAAATGCTGCTTTTTATAGGTGTTTACTATATATGCTGTTTAGGAGATTATATGTCTTGGCTTTAAACAATTTAATACAACAATGAGGCGAAAATATGCCTTGATGCTGCTGCTTTCCCCTCTTTCTCCTGTTTACTGCTATTGGTAAGTATCAGTTTCATTAACTTTAGTTCACATAAACAGCTTATTGCATTGCATTGGTTAATCTTTTGCTGGGATTTAATTTTAGCAATTTTAGCTTTTATTCTTAGTGCAAAACAAATTATGATGGAGAAAGCAGACCCAATTTCATTAACAGTGCCATTTGCTCTGCATCTACATTCTCTGCAGGAACTTTCTAGCAGGCATAATTACATTTCAATGACTTGGGATTCTGTCCCAACTTCAGATGGAATTTTCTATTGGATGGAGCCCACCGTGAATGGGCTTATGTTATCCCATAGCAGTACTGTATTATCATTTATTCAAGTGAGCCTTCACATATGCAGGTCACTTCAGGATATTTTTATGCTTGGAGCCAGATGGAAAATGCCTTTTCAGAGTCAACAAAAGACCTGCATTCTTGACATTTTCAAATAATTTTCAACAACTGTAACTAATTTGCTTTTGACACAACTTTAATAGTATCCACCCCCCTCGCCCAAAATGATTACCAACAGTTTGCAGTATGATTGCTTTCATGGTTCACTTGATCTGCATTTTCATAGAAATCCCCTTTTCATAAGATGGAACCTACTGGGCTGTGGCTCAGTGGCAGAGCAACTGTTCTGCAGGCACACAGCCTCAGGTACAACCCTTCACAGCTCCAGTAAGGGCTGTAAGAGTCTCTCGCCTGCAACCCTGGATAGCTGATGCTAGTCAGCATAGACTTACCGGTACTTAGTGTGATTGGTCAACGGTCTGACTGAGCAGAAGACAACTTCCTATGCTTCTGTGCTCCAGGACAAGCTTTGGGACAGGAAATCTAATTTAGGATTAGGATACCTGGGAAGTCACCATGCTCTGGATTCATCATGACAGTGCAAAGCTAAAGTGATGTTTTAGCTTACTCACTGGAGTTGGAAATAAATAACTAAAGACTCATTACACTAGCTGCTCAGTGGTACTTTAATTTTCTTTGGTGAGACAGTCATTAGGGAAGAGCACCATTATGATGATATTACATCCTTCTGGCATGTTATGAACTCTGACGAGCATTAGGCATTGTTGATTTAAATGACCATGACAAGACGTCAGACTTCCTCTTCCAAATACATTTGTAGGGCAAGAGTGCTGAATTACTATCATTATTTTTAATCTTGGAGAAATGAATGTTTCCATACCATTTCCTCAATGCTTAGGTAAGGATATTTGCTATGCGTGCTACTTTAATATAGAAGGCTGTACATGTATCTGTTCTTCTAGCATTAACAAAGCATTATCCTGTTTACAGTGTATCCTCTAGATACACTGGTCTCAAGTAACATTCCATACTCCTTGGCTGATGCTTGCATGCTATGCAATAAAACCAAATGCTATGTGGTGTGTGTTTTCCCTCTGTCAAAACGGTTCCTTCCTGTCTGTTGCCTATAGAGCCAGTGCTCAGCCATCATGCTATCATCTGCCATACATAAGGATGATGGGGAAAAGCAGCTGATAAAAGTCATCATGTTTTGTGAGATGTGATACACTAAAGTGTGGTTGCCATAAAATTCACCCAAAATATAACAGATGGCTTAGTTAAGATGGAATCCTGTTGGTGAAGTTGTAGACCTAGGATCCATATAATTTCTGCTAGATTATAGCTGATCTCATTTATTTTACAATACTTGCTTATGTTTAAGATTCTAAAACTAGAATATATATTTCAACATATATAACCTTTGCTCACAGATTCACTGTATCATCGTTGCTTTATAAATAATGCTTCTTGGGGGTGCAAAAGAAGGCTGTAAGTGCACCTTATGTGCACCTTATGAAGCATATATGATCTTTGGGAGTGCAACTAAAATGAGCTGGAAATCAACAGGCTGGGTGGGATTTCAGTCAGCTGGTTTGCTGGCCAAGGCATAGATTTCACTGAACAATTCTGCTAGGGGTATATCTGTCTGAATGTATCAAGTCCCTGTAAATTACCCTCTGCAAACACCTTTCTAGGGATGGAGTAAAAGATCAAAAGTTGCAGGGAATAGCATACGTGATCCTTTCAACCCTGTGATTAAGAGAGTGCTACATTAGCAGAGGTTGTCATTCTTACCAACTGCAGCTCAGAACCCATGGCTTTTTTTGTGTGAGCAGCAAGCAATTCAACAAAATATGAGAAATGCATGTTATGTGGCATGTTCCCACCATCTGATTCCTTAACATGAGGTTTGCATTTGCAATCTTAGCTTTCATTGTTCAGCTAGTGGTCTGTGCTCATACCTTTGTCCTGTAACACATTAGGTCATGTGGATTGCAGTGGTTTGAGTAACACACCATAAAAATAAAGTTTTACAAAGGCACTGCATTCCATCAGTCTGAAACTTGATGGCTCGTAAAGCAAAGTTGAAATACTCCAGCCCGCAAGAAAACACAGCTCTCATTATTAATCATTATTGATGTGAGAAAAGCGTATTTTATAATATAAATTCATTTCCAAGTGAGACAGTGATCCATAGCATCAAATTACAATGCTGTCAATTTTGAAAAAGTCTTTCTGTTTCCATTAATATCTAAAAGTTGCTATGATGATTCAAAAACATGTATTTATTAATAAACATACATTTTCATGGAACACGATTCAATTAAGTATGCTGGAAGACAAGGCTTCTGTGTGAAGGTCTGCCTCTTGAGTCTGGGTCTGGCTTTTTAAACATTCCCCAAAGCTCAGGTCATAACTACATTTCCAGAAGCACAATGGCGTTGTTGCCAGATGCAAATGAATTAAACTTACACTATGGTCTAGCATAGTGCATATATATATATATATATATATATATATATATATATATTTGCTTTCGTAGATTTTCACGGGTACAGGAATGCAGGTTTTGGTGTCCTCGGGTATCTTCCCGTGTAAAAGTTGGGGTGTCTAGGCGACGTTTCGACGAGGTCTCACTCGTCATCTTCAGGCTGGTGCTTTCGGCTTCTTGTTACTGGAACAGAGCTCTGTTCCAGTAACAAGAAGCCGAAAGCACCAGCCTGAAGATGACGAGTGAGACCTCGTCGAAACGTCGCCTAGACACCCCAACTTTTACACGGGAAGATACCCGAGGACACCAAAACCTGCATATATATATATATATATATATAGTCAGAATATTAGCCCACCTAGTAAATGATTAAGTTATCTCACTGATCTATTATACCCAGGGAGGCAGGCACAAGGGTGCCATGATCCAGCCAAAGCTAAGTACTCTTATCTCCTCTTTATTTCAAGGGACAAAGGTATTAGACATGTACTTAAGTCCCAATTCATGGGACCAAAGATGTTTTAGACTTTGGCTGAGACTTGCCCTAAGTGAAATGCCATCCAAACCATTCAATTTTAGATCAGTGTTCACATCAGCAACACTCAGCTGCTGTGCCTACAGAACACATTAGGGTCAGAAGTGATCTGCAGAGCAGGGGGAATGGCAAGTGGAAAGCCATTTGCCCCTTCCTCTTCCATAGATGAGTGGTAGAGCACATGCTTGGTATAGAGAAGGTCCCACGTTCAATCCCTCACAACTCCAGGTGGGACTAGAAGAGATCTTTGTCTGCAATCCTGGAAAGCAATTGTTTGTTAATGCAGATAATACTGAGCTTGAGCCACCAATGGTCTGACTCAGTAGAAGCTAGCTTCCTAGGCTGCTATGCTCCATTCCTCTTTAACATCTCCACTCTCCACCAGCTTTTCCCACCCCATGTTCCCAATCACAAATCTAGAAAATGAGTTGAATGAAAAGCAGCTGATGGGGATTGTGGGGTGACATAGGCGAAAGGGAATGACTCAAGCACCACCATCCTCCTACCTATTGCTTTTCCACTGCAGATCTCACTCTTCCAGTCCTGGTTTACAGAAGAAAACCATCTGCCAATCTTTGAAGTCATAAGATCAATGAGGTAATACATGCCATTCTTAACCTGAAAGATGCAGTCAATCCCCCCCCCCCATGTGATTTCTCCTGAATGTCCCTGGGTATGGGATCATGTGGAGATGACTGTGTCAACAGGCCATAAACAAATGCGGGGGGTCGGGTGGGGTGGAAATCTTCCTGCATCTGGTCTCCACCTTTGAAGCAAGGGCAGACCAAGGAGACAAACAGCTCATCTTTCAGAGCTTTTATACATGAGTGTTTTCAATATGGGGTCCTGCTAACCCCACTCAAAGCACTTGCATTTTTATGATCTCCTGGGTGTGCTGTGTTCTGTGAGAACAGGATGCTGGGCTTTTGCCTGATCCAGCAGGACTTTTCTTAGGTGTAAAATTCACCTTTAACTGAAATGCTGAGCTGCACTGATGAATTCCACCCGCACCCACCAGATACTATGAGATCACAAGGATTAGCCATTTTAGCACATGCTTGTTCTTGCAATGTATTATGTGACCTGAAATTATTTTAATGCTGCTTTCCACACTTAATGGTTTTTGTATTTTATTTACATTTGCATGAAGGGATGTGGTGAGAGGAAATTCATTTTGGAAGGACTATTATGGATTTCTGGCATTTAATTGTGCTAATTTCCTACTTATCTTCTCAGATAAATGGAACCGAAAGGAAATGGATCTTAATTGCCCATGTTAGTGAGACGATTGTTCTAAGTGGCTTTGCTGGGTGTACCGCAGAGGCACCTTGACACGTTTCTATTCTTTTGAAGGCCTTAAATTATCTTGCATAAAGAAATGTGGGCTTTTTTTTGGGGGGGGGGTAACTGGCATCTTGTCAGTTGTGATGCTTCTATTCCATATATGTCTGACTCTTGCAGTCTTGTTAAGATGGCAAGGAAACATTAAGGTAAAGGTAAAGGGACCCCTGACCATTAGGTCCAGTCGTGACCGACTCTGGGGTTGCGGCGCTCATCTCACTTTATTGGCCGAGGGATCCAGCATACAGCTTCTGGGTCATGTGGTCAGCATGACTAAGCCGCTTCTGGCGAACCAGAGCAGTGCACGGAAACACCATTTACCTTCCCGCCGGAGCGGTACCTATTTATCTACTTGCACTTTGATGTGCTTTTGAACTACTAGGTTGGCAGGAGCAGGGACCGAGCAACGGGAGCTCACCCCGTCGCGGGGTTTCGAACCGCCGACCTTCTGATCAGCAAGTCCTAGGCTCTGTGGTTTAACCCACAGCGCCATCAGCGTCCCAAGGAAACATTGGATGTATCTTTTAGGGCATTGGGGAACCTGCATTGGCACACTCCTCCAAGAAGGATGGATGTTACCCAATTGTGAATGCACTGAAGCAAATTTAGTATGTATTTAGCAAAACAAAACAAAAAAAATCACCCACAATGAACACATGTGTGGTGATGTTTCACTGGATACCCTGTATTGCTACATCATTTTGTTCCCATCAGCCAGAATGAAAGGATGCAGCAATATTTATTTTTAAAACAGCTCTTCTGCACAGAACTGGTATTACACAAAACAGCTGTGTTAAAAATGAAAATTGCCTTTGCAGGTGCAGGAGGCAGGGAAAGAAAAGGAAAAGAAGGGAAGCAGCTGCCTTTCACATGAGCAATTCCAAATCCTTGCCTGGCTTGGAGAGCGTGGTCTGCTTTAAAGCACACTTCAAAATGCTGGTACTTACATCAGAGCCCTATATGGCTTGGGGCCATGGTGCCTGAAATAACGTTTGCCTCTACCCTACACCAAACTGCCTGTGCATTAAGATTTCCATCAGAGGCCTTCATTTCAGGTGTCCTGGCAGTCAGGTGTTAGATGGGTTGTAACTGTGGAGACATTGTTCTCAATTGTGCTTCCTCGCCCATAACAGAAACCTTATTTGCTGGGCCAGCTACTCTTGGATTTTATTCCAACTTATGAATATCTTCCATGGCTAGATAATTAAATTGGGGGACCACATATTTCAAACAGCAAGTTCAAAGGCAACATTCATATTGATTTTGTTTATCTTATCCTGTTTTTAAAAAGTCCGCTAGAATCAACAAATGCAGAAGCTGTAGTGGATTAGATCCATTTACCAATTTTCCCAGTCTCTGTTTGGAAAGGAATTCCAGAAGAAGCTCAGTCCCCAGATACATTCAGAAACTTCCTCTGTGGCAGCCACCCATCCTTGCCTACACTACACTATTTTCATTTGACTCTCCTTTCTACAAATGTCCCATACAATAAAGACAGGAGGGAATAAGTCATAGGTTAGGCTGGAGAGAGAAGAGGAGCTATCTTTAAGTTCCTCTTGTGTTGTCAACAACAAAACGGTGGCTTCTCAGATTTGTAGTTTAAAGTTTCCCTGGGTTGATCCATTCTGTCAGTAACAATTAAAATTCCAAAACAGGGAGATTCTACTGCAGAGCCCTGAAAATGAATTTATTTTCAGAGTTGTAGAGGCAGACTGTAAATATATAAAAAAAGACAAAGCATTTAAGCTTGACATTTTTATGCTAGAAACCATTTTTATGCCTAAGGATGTTAATTCACACTTTCCCCCCAGGAGATTCATACAGACCTGTCAAAAGACTTTGGTTTGGAATCAGTGGACATTAATATTTGGTGTGTAGATACGGAACTCACTTGACTGAAAATGTCTTAAGATGATACAAAGAAAGGTTGGGCAAAGCAATTGCCACAGTTGGGGAGGGGAAAACAAAACCAAATGCCTCTACACACACAACCCAGATCACTTTTGTCTTCCAACATTGATACTAGGTTTACAAAGGAAGCATATTTTCTGAATGGAGGCTATGTCGATATGAATTATTTTAATATAATAATAATAATAATAATAATAATAATAATAATAATAATAATAATAATTTATTTGTACCCCGCCCATCTGGCTGGGTTTCCCCAGCCACTCTGGGCGGCTTCCAACAAAGATGAAAGATACACTAAAATGTCACATATTAAAAACTTCCCTGAACAGGGCTGCCTTCAGATGTCTCCTGAATGTCAGGTAGATGTTTATTGCTTTGACATCTGATGGGAGGGCATTCCACAGGGCGGGCGCCACTACCGAGAAGGCCCTCTGCCTGGTTCCCTGTAACTTGGCCTCTCGCAGTGAGGGAACCGCCAGAAGGCCCTCGGAGCTAGACCTCAGTGTCCGGGCAGAACGATGGGGGAGGAGACGCTCCTTCAGATATACTGGACCAAGGCCATTTAGGGCTTTAAAGGTCAGCACCAACACTTTGAAATGTGCTCGGAAACGTACTGGGAGCCAATGTAGGTCTTTCAAGACCGGTGTTATATGGTCTTGGCGGCCGCTCCCAGTCACCAGTCTAGCTGCCGCATTCTGGATTAGTTGTAGTTTCCGAGACACCTTCAAAGGTAGCCCCACGTAGAGCGCATTGCAGTAGTCCAAGCGGGAATTAACCAGAGCATGTACCACTCTGGCGAGACAGTCTGCAGGCAGATAGGGTCTCAGCCTACGTACCAGATGGAGCTGGTAAACAGCTGCCCTGGATACAGATTTGACCTGTGCCTCCATGGACAGCTGTGAGTCCAAAATGACTCCTAAGCTGCGCACCTGGTCCTTCAGGGGCACAGTTACCCCATTCAGGACCAGGGAATCCTCCACACCTGCTCGCCTCCTGTCCCCCAAAACCAGTACTTCTGTCTTGTCAGGATTCAACCTCAATCTGTTAGCCGCCATCCATCCTCCAACCGCTTCCAGACACTCACACAGGACCTTCACCGCCTTCACTGGTTCTGATTTAAAAGAGAGGTAGATCTTTCTTCTAGCTGCTTTGTCTAATTTAACTGCAAATAATCTTATTTTTAAAATAACTAAAAGAATCACACTTATCTTTGCATCCTGGAAAAAATTGATTATGTAGTTCAGTGTTTAGTTTATTTCCTTGTTTATAATCACTAGAAATATTTCCACAGCACATGCTCAGCAAATGAAGGAGTCATATACTTTCTGCAACTTTTACAGGACAATGGAAGCCAATCATTTTATACCGTTTGATTACCATAATCCCCAAAGAGAAGACATGCTAAATCTGCTATTCAAAACTGAGTGCCATTATTACAACAATATTCAGGAAGAAATGGCAGGTAATATACCACTGTGATAAATGAAAATTGATAGGCTTGTCTTTCTTTCAGGCATCCATAAAGCTGCTATGATGAAAGTTGAAAACTGCTGGAAGTTTTTGTTGCACATATAGGAATGTTAAATCGATAGAGTTACATAAAGCTTGCCAGATCTCAATGATTAGCTATTGCCAAGCATACAATCATACCTGAATAGAGCAGGAAGTTCAAGTTACCTTGTCCAAAGTGAGAGAAATACATTATACAGACAGACAGTCTGTATCCATTTTCCATGAGCTCATTCTTAAGTCCATTCCCATTTTGACATCAATCTACATTTTGTAAAAGAACAAAAAAATCATATTTAAATTCATATTTTATCGCATATATGCATTTAACATATGCATTTCATCTCAGTGTATGCACTTCTAAACATATGTTATACTATACTTTTAATGCAATTTGTTACATTTAGATGTGGAGTATTGTGTTGTTAAACATCACTACATTTCCATTTTTGGTGACTCAGAAAAGATCAAATTTTGCACCTTTTCTTCAGATTACAACTTCTCCCCACAACAATGCTTTAACTCATCTGCCTCATTTATACACATCATTTCTACTCCC
Source organism: Podarcis muralis (assembly GCF_964188315.1). Taxonomy (NCBI): domain Eukaryota; kingdom Metazoa; phylum Chordata; class Lepidosauria; order Squamata; family Lacertidae; genus Podarcis; species Podarcis muralis. The sequence goes on along the minus strand of NC_135663.1, from coordinate 34,704,913 downwards.
CCATCCAGCCTACCAGCCATTCAGAAAACCCATATAGTTCTGTTCCTATTATCCTTAGGTTTCAGTTTCTCCTTAAGTTTTGTGGGCTGAATTTTGGACTCCCCTATGTTGTCTGAATAGTCTCTAAAACAATATTCACAACTCAAAAACAACACAAAATGGCTGAAACAGGTTCATTTCATTGCGACTTAGGGGTTAGGACCACTGGCAAGGATATTGGCATTGGTTGAAGGAAATGGAAAACCCTGGGGCATACGCTGAATCAGGTGACGAGGATGCTCATTCTAATGTTTGAGCTCAGCATGACATAGGAAATGTCCTCCTAATATGTCGGTGCTGTGCAGTGTGTATTGCCATTTCACTTCTCACATTGGGCAACCTGTTAGTATCTTACAATTTCTTACGAAAGGGAATAGGGGCATTTGTACCATGCCATGGTAACAGCTATAGTTCTAAACACTGGAAGCTTTTGTCCAAGCCTAGCAGTAAGAGCAGGGACGCGGGTGGCGCTGTGGGTAAAACCTCAGCGCCTAGGACTTGCCGATCGCATGGTCAGCGGTTCAAATCCCCGCGGCGGGGTGCGCTCCCGTTGCTCGGTCCCAGCGCCTGCCAACCTAGCAGTTCGAAAGCACCCTCGGGTGCAAGTAGATAAATAGGGACCACTTACTAGCGGGAAGGTAAACTGTGTTTCCGTGTGCGGCTCTGGCTCGCCAGAGCAGCTTCGTCACGCTGGCCACGTGACCCGGAAGTGTCTGCAGACAGCGCTGGCTCCCGGCCTATAGAGTGAGATGAGCGCACAACCCTAGAGTCTGTCAAGACTGGCCCGTACGGGCAGGGGTACCTTTACCTTTATAGCAGCAAGAGCAGGATATATAGTCTAGAGACCATTTTCTCCAATGGATTTTTGTGTGTCGTTTCTTTCAAATATGGTTAATGTAGCATGTAATGAGGGAAACACAACCTTTTGATTAAACAGTAGTTCCTAAAATGTGGCTATTTAATTCACATAAGTTGGTGATTACATGCCCTTTGATGAATCCACCTGAGCAGATACAGACTCATTTCTCCAGGAAAATGCCTCTCCCATATCAGAAATTTATAATGGTATTTCTACAATTATGGGACTACCAGATCAATTTCAGTTTGATTTCAGGCCTAGGTTTGGCCTTGGTTCTCCTGATATACACTAAGAGAAGAACGTCATGTCTGGGTCCTTCTCCTAGGACACTAATTTTGAACCTCTTCACAGCATTTGATATTATTAACCATTGTATACTTTTGGACAATATTTCTGGAAGGGGAATCAGATACCTTCTGTTCTTATTTTCATAGTCGTTTCCAGAAAGTGGTGATGGAAACTTTTTAACTTTGTCCATAGCAACTCTGCAATGGTGTTCTGAAGGACTATACACTGTTATGTTCCTCAAGGCCCCTGATATTTTTAAGTATCTACATGAGACTTTCAAGTGGGATCATCAGGAGAGTCGATATGTGACATCATCAATGTGTGGCCTCTACTTCTCCTATTCATCAAATTATTCTGAAAGATGAGGCAACAGCAGCTATGGGATACACCTACTTCATTGGCTCCCCATGCCTCCAGCAATGCATTGGAGAGCCAGTAGTTGCTAATATGTGTCCAGTGAAAGCTGAAGAGCTACTGTGTTTTTGGACAGTTTAACTATTCTCCAGGAGAAGGGTCATTGCTCTATGGTGGAACAATTGTCTTGCATGCAGAAGGTCCCAATTTCAACCCCCAGCCCCTCCAGGTAGGGCTGGCAATGTCCATAGTTTTAAATCTTGGCTAGTCACTGCTGTGCAGTGCAGACCGATAGATTAGTGATCTTTGTTTAAGGCAGCTTCTTATGTTTCTGTGTTCTTTCTATCCCCAGTATTTTGAGGACTGGCATCAAACAAATAAAAGTTCTGCAAATTGTGCTATACTGCTAATTGTTTGTTTCCTTGTTTGTTTGGGGTCAGTGCAAGAGGAAGAAAAAAGCCATGAAAGCCGAACCCTCCACACACACATGCACCTTCTGTCCTGGCTTAGCTAAAACAAGTAGCATTTCTCCACCACAGAATCTCTCTCACCAGGAAAAAAAAAGGGGTTTGAATTATGAAAATGCAATGGGAGGCATACAAAAACATCTGATTAAAAACAAACAATTTGAAATGTTGTGCAAATCATCTAGTCTTTCTTTTATGTTTGTAATGAACCCCTTTTAGATTTGAAAGAATCCTTTAGAAACTAAGCATAGAGATTTTGGTGGGATGAAGCCTGTTCACAAAAGAAGAATTGTTTGAAGGAGTTAAAATGATTTGCTTGCACCAATCTATTCTGGTTCCAGCCTGCTGCAGCTGGTTTGTGATTGTTCGACAAGCTGGTCAGTGCTTGAGTCATCTCAAAAAAGCTGCATGTGGAAAGGCAGCTTGAACTCAGCCCTACACACGCACGGTCCACTTTGCAGTCAATATCCGTATAGCCATGTCGCCTTCAAGTAATGTTGGATTCCTTCCAAAACCAAAACTGTATTACAGCTGGTCCCAATTATCCAAACCACACTGAGACTACACACACAAATAGCCAGCTTCTCAGCTTGGCTGTGTGGCTTAATGAATTAGTTATTTAATAATTTGACAGGAGTGCTTGTTGTGTTGTGTTTGGCCATTTGTGTCTGTTTAATCTTATCTTTAGGACTGCGTTCATACACTCCTGTGGTGCTCATTGACTGCCAGTGTAGTTTATTTACATGTGCAAACACATATTGGCAGGGCATAAAAGATAATCTTGATTATTCAGAAGCCATCCAATCTGTAAAGTTGTGCTTGGATGGCTGGCTCTATTTGCTGGCAACACAAAACATTTACGGCACAGTGTGCAAGCTATACGCAGACACTTTTTTTTCCAGGCATTAGATCCAAAAGGGTGATTCTTTACAGATTAAAATACATAAATTCTAAGGATCATTAATTACCTGTTTATAGAAAGGGCTGAATTTTCAAAAATTCACATTTCCAATGTATTTGTACCTTCCATAAAAGTAATTTGGATGGCGACATTCAGATTTACATGTGTGATTTTAGAGGTAGCAACCTATCAATGTGCAAACAGAGCATTTGGATATTAAACTGCTGTGCAAGGATGGACTCAAAATATTCAGTGCTTTCCCCATCAGAGCTTTGTCTGTAACAAATCACTGAGAGGATTGTGTTACCAAGCAACCAAGACTTGCTAACTTACAGTGCAAGGCTGTGAATTCTAGATGACTATATAAAGATGAATTAGAAAAGTGAATGCTGCAGCCCAGCTTGGGGAGAGGGGCATGAAAAGCTGAATTGCTTTTATACAATTGGTGGTGGTGTGTTGATAATGCTGCATTAATACCTGGAAAGTAATGGTTAATTGATTTCTGGAAATCTATAACTTGTTCATCCTGAAGATTCAATATACTTCAAAATTTTCTCCCAATTGGTTCCCTCCTCAGCATACAAAACAAACACTAGAAGCTGACACATACAGAATGTTGTTGCCACTCTCTCAGTGGTCATGTGAACAGTCCTTCCTCTTTGTTTGTTTCTCCTCCAAAATGGACAGACCCAGAGCTCATAGCAGATATGCAGATCTGCATGCAAAAGATCTGGGATCTCCAAGTAGGCCTGGCAGAAGAAGAACATTGTTTGAAACCTTGGAGAGTCACTGTCAGTCAGTGTAGATTGGGGGAAGATGTTGTGATACCCTACAGATGTTGGACTCCAGCTTCCATGAGCCCCAACCAGTATGGCTAAAAGCTGGGGGTGATGAGAGTTGTAGTCCAATAACCTTTGGAGGACACCGCCTCAGCTGCTACTGGTGTAGTCAGAGGAACTGATAGTCTAACTCAATATAAGGCAGCTTATGTTTCCTGCCCTCAAACTGCAGTATATTGAGATGTTGCGTCTAACTTCAACACAGATCTGTCTCCCAGTTCCACTCCTTGCCTGTCATTGTCTGGCTATTTGCTGCTTTTTTCTCCCTCTAAGCCGACAAACCGAGATACTCCAAACATGTCGAACTCTCAGATGGAGCACTCTCTCATCAGTTACTGTAAGGATATCAGGGGGTTACTCGAGAGCAATCAGGCAAATGCCTCCCTGGTCGGCTGTAAAGCCTCGTTATTGGTGCCAAAAACCCTTCACCATGCAGAGCGCCACTCTTCCGTGGCTCGCTCATTCACTGGCAGAATCTGAGAGTGGGCGGTCCTTAAACCTTCCCCAGCAGAGTAGTTTCTTGATGCCCAATCTGCGCTTCCCCTCTTGGCGCGGAAGCCTACTACGCAGGGAGGGCGTGGGTACCGAAGGACATCTCTCCTCCCCGCTTTGCTCAGGCAAGGTGTCCTGACACTGCCTCTCCTCCTCCGAGCCCTGTAGCTCCTCTCCACTGGAGGCGTGGTTACTCTCCTCCGCTGAGGAGGAGCTGCTTCCCATGATCTTTGGGGGCTCTCTGTAATCCATCCGGCTTTTCCCCTCTCGCCCCTGAGCCGATGGCAATTCCCTGACAGTTACCAACAATCATAGTTAGGTTTCCAGAAAGAAAGAGGTAGAACCAATGCCACATGAAAATACCAGGTGATGGTAGGTGCGCTATTAATTCCTCTCCACTGCAAGGCCAAATGTTCTTGTTCAAATTTCAGCAACTAGACCCTGGTGGAAAACAACAAGTCTGAAAGGTGAGAGGGTGAAGCCTACATCTTAGAAAACTTTCTGTTTTCTAATCTGAGAACATTAACCAGTAGGACTGCCTGGTTATGAGTACAGTAACTTTTTTCGGTGCTATGATTAATTTTACACCAAGTGCAAATCTAGGGCTGCTGAATAACTGATGTTCAGCCCAAAGAGGATTTTTGTATCAAGCAAGGCTGCTGAATCCGTTTTGCAGAAATTAGATCCATCACAAGAGATCTCACAATTATGGAGTTTTACCTTTGTTTTAGCCTGTTCTGACACAATATTTTTATTATGCCCTCAGTATGCGTTCATGCAAAGTTAAGCAGTGGCTTTAATGGTCTTCCCCACCCCACTTCTTTCTTATATCATCAGTGAACCTGCAGCAGAAAAGAAGGATAAGTCATCAATGCAACTTTGCATGAGAAATGAAGAGAAAAAAGAACATCACCAATGTATGCAGGAATTTTCTAGACCAGTTGTAAAAATGACTGAGTATCCTGATAGCAGATTTTAGAGAGACATATTTTTGGCTGTAACCATAAATGACATCTGCAAGCCAGATGGAGTTAATGAAAAACCCATTCACTTCCTGTAATGTCTAGAGGAAAACAAACACAGGTAATTTCAGTCCGAAGAATGAGAGAGAGAAAATTAGGCTCTGCACTTACATATTATTTCTGAATGTTTGTTCCATATATATATAGAATGTATATATAGAATGTGTATATATATTTATATATACATATATACATATATATAGAATATATAGAATGTATGTATATGAAGAAGAAGAGTTTGGATTTGATATCCCGCCTTTCACTCCCCTTCAGGAGTCTCAAAGCGGCTAACATTCTCCTTTCCCTTCCTCCCCCACAACAAACACTCTGTGAGGTAAGTGGGGCTGAGAGACTTCAAAGAAGTGTGACTGGCCCAAGGTCACCCAGCAGCTGCATGTGGAGGAGCGGAGACGCGAACCCGGTTCCCCAGATTACGAGACTACCGCTCTTAACCACTACACCACACTAGAATATATATATGTATATATTCTGCTATATACATATATAGTGATCATCTAAAATTTATTATAAACCATACTGGAGGCTTAGTTTGCTAAATTTCTGAACTTATAAAAATCAAATTGGGTGATCTTACCTAGGGGATATTCTGATTATTTAGCAAGAATATACTGGTATATCATACCCCAGAACTAACAAACAGAGCTCCTGATTGCATGAAATGCCTATGCTTATAGAGCTCTTCTAATGTCTTGCTGAACACACAGCTACTGGTGGGCAAGGGCCAGTGGGTATGAGCTGGTCCCTCTCTCCATGACGCATTTGAAGGAAAGATAGAAAGCTGCTCTGATAATTTTGTTGAAGGGCATGGTATAAATCTTGCAAATTAATAAGGAACCAGAATGAGAACAGAAAACCTCTGACCCACCAAATGTCCCAACTTCCATTAGGGATGTAAGAACGCATCACTTTTCATTCTTCTTTATATTTACCACATGCAGCACTGCTTCCAATTCATGGCAGTTTTTCTATATATATAAAAATGGGTGGTATTCAAACAAGTTTCACTCGAGAGTTGACCTACTGACATTAATTAACCTAACTTATTGATATCCACTAATTTCACTAGGCCTATTCTGAGTAAAACTTAGTTGACTATCACCCTGTGTTACTCATTTAGCTGTCCACCGTGATGCAATTATGTAACTTATGCATTTTATGTAATTAATTGTTATTATGTTATTCCACCCCATTCATTTCGGTGTAAAGGAAACAAAATGCAAAGCTGGGAGGAGGCAGATTGCAATCAATTACGTAACATTTGCAGACTAAAAGTAACAACAACTGGATCCCATCCTGGATTGATTTCCATTCCAGACATGGAACAGATAAGTGAAAATCAGCACTTTTTGCTCCTGTTTCCATTTGGATCAAAATTGTCCAGCATGTCCAGAGGTCAGGAATGCTAGTAGTTGTAGTCTGAAGAACATCTGGAGTGCTACATGTTCCCATACCTGGGCTAGAACATTGTCAGGAAAAGAGGCAGGAGTCCTGGCTAAATAATACATTTTAAGCTTCAAAAGGACTAAAAGCACACACAAAAATGCCTTATAACGGGTTTCAAGAAACTTTTGCAATCCAGTACAATGTATTCCCTGGTGAAATGTAATAGAAGCACTAGCAAATTCTGCAATGTGGACTACACCACAGAGGTCTAGCCAGTAAAGGTTTTTAACAGTGTCCCTCGTTCTCACTTGCTTCCAACTCTTTTTGGAACCCAAAATACCATGCAATACATGATATTTTACCATCTGTATGATAGTGACCTTTCGATGCACTGAGGTGACCAAAGAAAGGCAAATCTGCACAGAAAAGGTAACTAATAATAATAATAATTGATGCTTAACACAATGTTTATTTGCAAATCTGGCTACAGCTCCACAGACTAGCTCTGAATGCCTCTTCCTGGCTGTATCCCTGAGACTAAAATTATTGACAGATTCTGAGTGATTTGTAGTTTTCATGCTTTACTGCCTCATGCTTCATATAATATTCATACTGGTGTTTGGGCAGGCTGTTGTGATTTATACTGAGCAGATGTTGGAGCAGACCTTTGTGAATTACAGAGTCAGCAATCAAAATTTAGAGATGGAAAGAGGGAGGCATCAAGCACACACCAAACCCAGAGAGGAAAGACTGTGCAAGCAGCAGAAGAGGGAAGACTGCAACAGAAACATTTCTCAGCATGAGAAAGGGCATGAGCAAGGCTATCTAAAACAGGGTGGTGGTGGGGAGAATAAATCCTGAAATGTGATGGAGGGAAGGTTGAGAAGAAAATGGAAGCCTCACAATAGGAACTGCCCCTGCATAAGCAGTGGCTGTGTTATGATTGATTGTCCCCAGTGTTGGCTCCAGGTTTTGGGGTGATGGTGGTGCTCCTTGTTGAGTCCCTCCCTCTTTTGCCCATTCAATGTCAAGACTGTTATCAACATCTCTTATCTAAAGAGTGATGCGTAGCATAAATTAATAACACAGGGTCTTCTTCAATAAAAGCATAAAACTTTTACTGAGTTAAAATAAACTTGTTTGCAAATAACAGCATAGTGAACAGAAGATTAAACTAGCTTCAGAGCATACAGAGTTACCAAGTCATACAGAGTCGCCATTGAGCACAGGCTTCACAGAGCACAGGCTCTACCTACACACCTACCTCCCTCCCTACACACACACACACACACACACACACACAGCCTGCCTGCAAGCAGATACAATACTTATACAGAGAATGGGTCATCCTCAAGATGAGTCACAGTGATTCAGCATGCTAAATGATTCTGCAGCTTTTCAGCATTTCACAACATTTCTAGACTCCTTTACTGCTTCCGCTCTCAAATACCTTCCCCCATGACAGAGAGATGGAAGCAAGCTGCTCCTGTACCTCTCCCAGAAGCTCAAGGGGCCAGCAGGTATGATTCTGCCCCTCTTTCTACACAGGGCTTATAAGAACAAGGTGCAAGGTTGCTAGATCAGAGATCAGAAGTCTGACAGTGCCTCCTGAACTTGAAAATAGTGGTAAAGTAAGTGACAATGGATTTTATCATTTAGATGAGGGTGAAAACCCCTTTTCAGCCCAAGGACTGTATTCCTCTCATGGGCAAGTTTCCAAGGGCCACATACCAGTAGAGGACATGCCAAAATGCAACAGTGGGTAGAGTAGTGGGCATGAGTCTTTCCTTTCTACAGTAGGTTACATACCAGTAAGACAAAAGCCAGAGGTTTACACACATACACACAAAAGGGTATTTGTAAGAGAATGTATTAATTATATTGAATCCTGTACAGACCCACATGTGTGAGTGAGCAAGCAAAAGGGGGAAAAAATGTCTGGTGTCTGTTTTTAAAGATGCTGAGCTTGCACCTAAAGAGCCCTAATAGCAGAGTTTAAATTACATCATTAGGCAGATTTGGTGAGGCATAGGAATAGAACTTTAAACCTACTTTTAACATGTTCCAACTACTTGAGGTAACTGGCCCCCTTTACTCTTCCTGAAGAGAAACAGACTACACAGTGAAGTAGGTTTAAAATATACTTTACTTACAGTCATGCATTGTCCTTAGCAGCGATGATTAAATGCAAGTAAATGTTCTTAGCTGTAAAACACAACAAGGACATGTCTGAGGCAGATTGTTAAGGCATGTCTGCCTCCTTGCTTGCAGCATGAAGAAAAAGAGAGAGAGAGAAGGAACAGGAAAAAAGCCTTCCTCCTTCATTGTCAGAAGAGAGGATGTGACATAACAGAATCTACTCTAGTAATGTAGAACTTCGTGATCCTTAACCCTGTTACATACTAACTAGGTTAGGTTTGACTGCAAATTTCCACACACACACCCTAACACCACATCTCTCCATCCTGCTTCCAGGCAGACAAAGAGATGTTATCACAGCTCAAGGATGCATCACAACCATCGAAAAGCACCCTAGGAGGGTGTGGCATGGGAGACTCTGAAGGGGCAAATTACAGAGGCCTGGGGCTCCACATTTGACTTCTGGACTTGAGTTTCCCCACCCTGGATTTGAATGAGAAAAGGCAACCATTTTTCTGCCATGGGATTGATTGATTGATTGATTGATTAATTGCTTGATTTGATATGTATACTGTCCTTCATCCATAGATCCCAGGAATAATTTGTCAGGGGTCATATGCTGAAGCAGATATGAGCAGGATCAAAGCAAAAAGTTGTTGTGGCCACTCTGCCTGCCTCACTCTTTCCGACACCTCTTTTTAATATCTCTTTTCCACACCCTTCTCTTATCCTCTCTTCCTCCAGCCCAGTAGTCTGAGAAGGGAGGGACAAATTGCTCAATTCAGATCTCCCTGAACTGATTGCTTCAAGCAGATAACTTTTGAAATTAAGCCAAGGAGGGCTGCATAACATTAGGCTGATGGATGCATACAGTTCTAGGGCCTCAGGTTGCCAACCTGTGGTGCAGATCCTGACCTCTTCTATTTTAATTTCCAATCTCTTTATCAGCAGAGTTGTGCTCTGGAGCTTTCCTGGTGTGGTTTCTTTATGATTAAACAAGCCCCGAATTTTATTACTTCCCCAAAGTAAACAACAGTACTGTGGACATAAAAGGTATCTTAAATTTTATATACACTCAGGACAGCTTATCTGCGATACAGCATCTTATTTACAGTGATTTGTTCCTTTTTTCCCTTCCAGTTTTACAGGAACTGGAGAATGAATCCATTGTCAGGAGACTAATTGAATTGACCTGGGTCATTCAGTGAAGCAGTGCTTTTGCTGGGATAGCAGTATTGGATTAAAAAAAGAGTTTGAGATAACTTTAAAATCAATTGGCTGTTTTTGTAGACACAGGAGGTATACAGTGATAGATTATGAAGTAGTATATGCTGGGGGGAATGTACATTTATGAATACATATTATTCTGCTTCTAGGGTGGCCAGCTGTAAAATGAGGACAGGGTTCCTGCACCATTAATAGTTGTTCAGAAGAGGGGATTTCAGCAAGTGTACTTGACATGCAAGTTACGTGCTTCCCTCCTGCACAGAGAATTTTTTCCAATTACTCCCTGTAGGTGACATATTCATTTGTCACAGTTCATCTTCCTTGCCTGCATGGAAGAAAGTGGTTGTACATTTAGGGAAACTCTCCTTCATTAGCGGTGCTTCAAGATGAGGGTCTCAATATGGGTCATTCAGATCTCACAAACGTGTTGTTGGGAACATTTTTGTCATTCTTGTTAAAACTTACTGGGATCTTTTCATGGAAGGAGTAAACTTGGATGAAATTGGGGGTGTTGTATGGGAACTGGCACTCAGTGGCAGTGCATCCATTAGGGGAAATTGCTTGCAAAAATGTGTATATTAATCAAAACGGCATACAAAAATGTGTTCATTAAGGAGAAATTTCCATTAAAATGCCGTTGAATTTTCATGATGACTTTTTTAAAGTACAAACTGATGTGAAATAATGGGGGAATTGAATTTAAGACTGGGGAAATGTGAAACAGATAGTACTAAAACTGATAGATTCCAACCCTAATCTCACTTAAAATCACCTGAATAAATAATGGTAATGTGTCTTAAACCAGAGGTAAGAATGCTAGAAGAGACCTGCTGAATCAGCTGAAGGTTCACCTAGTCCAGCATCCTTTTTTCTCCCACTGGCTAGCTAAATGCTTCTACGAGACCATGAAAGCAATAGCTGTCCCTCATTGTCTGTTACCTAGCAACTAGTCTTCAGTGGCAGGCTACTTCTGAGGTTCTGTTTAGCTCTCATGGCTAACAGCAGTGGATAGACCTGTTCTCCATGAATTTCTCTAAACCCCCTTTAAAGTCATCTAAGGTCGTGGCCATTACCCCATCCTGTGGCAGTGATTTTTACAAATTAATTTCCAGGTCTGCTTATCAGCTCCAGCACAATGAAGTGAACTAACGGAGAACTGCATCCCCAGGTCCAATTGGTCAACTTTCCCCTGATATTTCGTGACAGCAAAGAATTTGCCTGCCTCCATAATTTTCAGGTACAATTTCCAATCTTGTGCAAGGAGACACATAATAAATTAAACCCTATCAGTACACAAGCAGAACCCTGGCTGTTACGATCGTCATTAGCCAGATTTCAAATGGCCACACAGTGACTGTGGCGGGGTCATTAGTGATCGTTGTGTCAGCACCAGCCTTGGCGTCGCAGTAAGAAAGCTGAATTAAGAGTCTGGAAAGTATTTATTGAATGTATGCCCCTTTCTTCTGCCCAACAAAATTTGTTAGTCCAAGCACACAAGCTCAGCTCTAGAAGAATGCTATTTATTTTGTACTTGCAGCAACTCAGCCAAGTGTGAACAGATTGAGCAGACTTTCCAGGTTGCCTGGCTTTCACATTTATCAATGTGATGTCCCATACACTCTTCAGCTGCCACGTCTCCGCCTCAGTAAAACAGTGGCAGTCTAATAATAATAACGCTGCTATTTGTAGTAGTCGTAGTAGCAGCGGCAGTACGATTGTGGTATTTTAGTTTTCAGTATGTATGTAAACAGAGAAAGCAGGATGTGGAGGGAGGAAGAGAATCAGCCCTGTTACCTCTTCACTGTTACTTGCTGTCAGGAAACCTCCATCGGCTCAGAGGCGAGAAATAGAAGGGCAGTTGTGTTACAGGGAGCCTCCGAAAATCTTGCGAAGCAGCTCCTCTTCCGGAGAGGAGGAAAGCCCCACCTCCAGTGGTGCAAGGACCAGAGGATACTAGTGAGAGCCTTAACGCCACTCCTGAGCAAGCCAGAGAGGGAGGAAGCATGCCCTTGCCATCGCCCATCCTGCGCAATAGTCTGGGGCGCAGGGAGGGGTGGAAACGGTTGGGGGTAACAAAACCTTTATGTTGGGGGAGGTACAAAAAAAGACCACTCCTGGATTCTGCTAGCAATTGAGCCAGACATGAGCTCTTCCCTTGGGGCTCTTCACTGTAAATAATCTGCACCAAAATAAAACCTGTAAAACACAGGTTGGAGTCCTGCTTGCTTACTCACAAGCAACTGCAACATCACCTGACACTTGCTTAATGTAAGTTCTGAAAAAGCCTGTGTACCTCCAAAATTAAAAAGTGCAGGATAACTGATCGTGCTTACAGTGTATTTGCATTTTCAGATTTTATACAAATAGGCTCTTGCAGTAGTCATACTGAATCAGCGTAGGAGCAGTGGTGGGGCCACTGAGTTCCCTCAGCCAGATGGGTTGGGGTATAAACAATTTATTATTATTATTATTATTATTATTATTTGCAATCCACAGTTTTAAAGTACTTCACATGCTTTATCTGGATAAACTATCAGCTCGCTTGCTTAAACAAGCAGCTCATATAAGCAGTCTGTTCTTCTGCCAAGTCTAGTCTTATGCTCCATGCAACATCATAGCTGCATGGATTTCTGAAGTTACATTGTTCATGAGGAGGCTTTTTGCATAGGTCAGCCACTGGCATATCATTGGATCCAGTCCTGGTAAACAGTGATGATTGCATTACTTCAGCAAGGTGGTTCATTTTTTTCTTTGGTGAAACTGGTCACAGAATTTTCACTTTAATAATCCTCAGTCCTCTACCCCAGAGCAGCATTTTTAATTGGCACAGTCCTTCAACCCTGCTGCTGCACACCATCCCTATCTCTGAGCAGTGTGAGATTCCAGGGGTTCCGGACACAGGAGCTCAGCTCCAGCACCTCTCAGATGGGCACCATTGCTAGGGTTGCCATATTTTGAAGAGCAAAAAAAGAGGACACATTTGCCAACTTCTACTTTTAACTATGGATCGTTATGACGACTCTCACTTTATATACCCATGAAAAAGAGGACATGTCCTGGGAAAAGAGGACATATGGCAACCCTAAATTGCCATTCTAAGAGAACAAGGGAGAAGCTCATGGTGAACTCCGCATATCTTTTTCTAGAAAAATAGCACATATATATAATTAGAGCCTACGATGGAGGGGTACACATCATGAACAACCCAAAATGGCCTTGTTTCTCTCATAGCCACAGCCTTGGATTCAAGCAGACATCAAACATTGATCTGTCTTTTGAGTTCCCCAGCTTGCTGATTTGCTTATGATCCCTATCACTACAACTCAACTCCAGACTCTGGCTTTGTCCTTCTAACTATCTCTGAGTTGAGGAAGGAGCCTCACTCATTTGCTGTCTCACACAGAGCCCCTTTCCTTTATTTCCCTTAATGGCCCATCACCCAGGCTATCACCAAGCTTATATGTTAACACTTACTGGATTCAGGGGTTAGAAGGATCTCACATACAGCCAACCCGCCCCCTCCCCGATTCATAACATTAGCTTTATGTGGCATACATGTACATTTCCAAAATTGCCCACAAAATGTACATTTTCCATCTTGCTTTGAACTTTCCAGAGCACAATGTCTGTTTTCCACAAACATGAAAGCTAATGAAAAAAGCATTTTTAATTAAACTGTGTGTTAAGAGCCTTGTAGTCGTGCTGTACTCCTTCCCTCTTCCATTTTATTTCTTAGCCAACAATCTGAGAAATAACCCTTCCCCTGCTGTTTCTGCTTAATATCACAGGCTGACATGGCCAGAAAAAAAAAGTTTATAACATTAACTGCATTCTTTCACAGAAAGCTGGTGATTAACACTAGGCCTGGAGTCAGAAAACTTTCAAATGTCTTTCATTACAACCTGACTGGGTGGCAAGGAGGAAATGGAATGGAGTTTTCTATTCTAGTCACATCTAGTTGCAGGATTTACTCGAAGTGGACCTCACGAAGTGAGATTATACTGAAAGCTGCTGATCTGTTTTCAGAAGAATTGTACAATCCTTGAGAGAAATAGCTCCGAGTAATAGAATTTTAACAGAAATGAATCTGTTACCAGCAAGGGGAAAATTGCTATAGCCATACAGACCTGAGGTGCCATACTTTCAATTTTGACCGTGCGGTATGAAATTATGACTAAGAACGGAAAGGGGTGGGAGCGATATATTGCAAGAAAGTTTCTATAATCCAAAACTTAAAACCCCTGTGATTTGCCCTCATCTCAGTCTCTCTCAGATAGTTCCTCTCCAGCAGTTATTAACGCGGGCAGGCAATGAACCTCTTTCAAGTCACTTCACACTGAGGTCTCACTTTCACTCTGCTAATCCAAACAATGAGGAGGAAGTTTGCTATTTTATGCCAGTCTGCCACTTTTGACAGAGCAGAGCACTCTGCTCCCTAAAACAAACCGGGAGACTGAGGAACAGCAGAGAATAGAAAGAAGAAGGAGACCCTAGCAGTGCAATGGCATGAAGCTAACACCTTCTCATTTATTAGTTTAAAACTTCATCTTACTTGCTTCTTTGACAATGCATTTTCTGTCTGCTTAGATTCATAAGAGGCTGCTTCAGTAAAAGGCAGAAAGACAGTGTCTGGTTACAGGCTTCAAAGTCTGAACTCACCAACTGGTTTAGTAGAACATAGGAGGAAAAATAAAAGACTGGACTTTTTTGGCTTGAGTTTTTTGTGCCACTGTCAAACATTGATGCTTATTTGTAGGATAGGAAAGTTTTTAGAAAGCATTGTGACAATTTTGATTCCATTCAAATATTCACGCTTTGACAAGATGAAGTAGCCTACCTTGGATTAATATATTGGAGAAAGGGGGCTAAAGATTATAAATGTTTGTGTGTATGCAAGAGTAGGCTGGCCTTCAGAATGTGTGGTTAAGGCTTGCTTGTCTATGACTCAGAATGAGTTTTGTTGCTGTTGTTGAGAAGGCACACTTAAATTTGTCCAGATTTAACCCTGTCCTTAAGAGTTTTAGAGCTTGCTTAATTGAGCTGTATCATGACAGCAAGATGATACATGAAATGAACAAGAATAAAGCTATGGTCTGGACAAGCAGAAACACAACACAGAGACCAAAAATATATTTGGCTTTGCACATGAACACATGGAACCATGCTAGAGAAAAGGATGTCACAGTGTTATTTGCCAATACAATTCTGGAACAAATCTGAGATGCAGCTGTAACCATGCTCCATCACAGACTACACTGATACACATCCACACATAGACTCATAGAAAAGTAGAATTGGAAAGGACCCTGAGAGCATCATGCAGACATTCAAGTCAGGTACTGAGTAAATGAAATTCACCAGACATCAGCGCATACTAAGGATTCAGGGCAGGCATGGGATTCAGTCCAGAAGCTTGATTTTTCCCAGTGACCACATAACAATAGCTATACCTGCATCAGAACTGGACTGCTGCATAAATCAATGAAAGCACGTCGCTTTGGGAAATTGTCTTGAAAAGTACATTGTGAATGCTGCTTCTCAAAGTCACACATACAATTCTTGCACAAAGAAGAAAGGCTTTAGTTGACTGTGAATAGCAATGGCAACAAAATATGAACGTTCAAATCTCAAGACACTATAACTGCAACAGTCATACCCCTCTAAAACCAGACACAGTAAAAGAAAGCAAGAAAACAATACAGGCCTGCATAAAACGCAGCGAACTTGCTCATCAGCAGCACCAAAATAGAAATAAATGTGGGGAGAAGAAAAGAAGGGGATAGTCACAGCTCTAACCACTGCTGAGTTCACAGTAGTAATTATAGGAAAAAAACAGAGTCAACTGCTTCTGAGTCACTTAGGCGCGCTTGTCCAAGAGGAATAGGCAATGATGAATAAAAAGAAAACATATTAGCCTTAGGCATTTGGCACCCACGAATCCCAGAAGGGACCACTGGGAATATATGGAGCTAGCCCTAACCCTCATAAACACTGCTGAGAATATGGGTCATATTCTCCAGCTGGTGAATGATCAGCCTTCTGAGTCTTCTATGCTCATAGGACCTGATGTGCTGGAATCTCTTTTCACATAGTACACCCCTTCAGACTGATGCCGATTACGTGTTGGCGGGGAACATGGCCGGCATGTGTGTCATTGTTGAGGGGACAGGGCCAGCTCCCTATGTTCTCACTGGCCCCTTCACATGCTACCAAAGGCCTGGAAAGAGTAATTCTATGCCAGGAATCATTCTAGACTGCCACCACTACATGCTGTCAATTCATGACACAACCAAGTATGGGAAGTAGCCCAATATAATGGGAGGTGCACTGGGAGTAAGCGTTGTGCAGTGGTTAGAGTGAGGGGCAAAGGGGACATTGATTCTAATCATCATTCCATGGCACACAGTGTAATTATCTTTTGGCCTTAACCCCAATCACAATGTGAGCAGGGAAACCATGTATGCGTCCTTAAGCTCCTTGAAGGAAGGGCAGGATAAAACTGATAAATAAATTTTGGCAGAGGCTTTAGAGGCTACTAATCACAATGAAAGGATGGCAATGCATTCCACAGTTAGTCAGGTCTGGTCACAGTCAGTTATAAGGGTTTGAATTATATCACTTTCCCTTCTTCAGACCCCAGCCCAAAACTATTGATGAGGTTGATTTGGAACCGAGTTTCCCCTAATTCTCAGTATGAGTCCTGTTATTGCATTCAGTGACATACTAAATAAGCAGAAGAACAAGAATTGTTGCTTTAACTATTATAGTTGTCAAGAAAACGTGGTTTAAGATAGCTTAGCAACAGTCAATATTTAAAAAAGCCCCATTGGCTGATATCTGTCTGATATCACTGTTCTTTTTTACCTAGCACCGTGGATCTATCTGTAGCAACTTAGTCTACTTAGGGAAGTTTTTAATGACTGATGTTTTAATGTATTTTTAATATTTTGTTGGAAGCCGCTCAGAGTGGCTGGGGAAACCCAACCAGATGGGCAGTGTATAAATTATTATTATTATTATTATTATTATTATTATTATTATTATTATTAGGTTGTCATTCTCTTTTTTGACTTAAAAACCCCAAACATTATGCTGGGCCCAAATCCTGTCATACTTTTATGGTGAGCACAGAGTAAGTCCTTCTGCAAAGGGTGAATTCTCATTGTCTCATTTTACTTTCACATATTCTAGCTGAAGCTTCTCCAGCATCTCACCCCCCCCCCAAAAAAAATCTTTTACAGTACAATGTGATGTCTACAGGAATGTATTATTATTTTTTAAATCCCAGACCATCTCCACAGTACTAACACCATGGGAAGCTCCCCTAAGTAATTAACTATTTTAAAATGCAAATATTAGCTGCTAATGAAAAGCCATGAGAACGTTAATAGCTAGTGTCAACAAGATTAGACTGCAGGAGCTATCTTTGGTGAGCATGAACCCAGCTTCTGACATCTGCAGCTGCTCATGTGATCACAATCCCGGCCATGATTGTGACTACAACAGCGCAGTTATTGAGAAAATGCAAACCAACAAAGATTGGTAAAGGATGCAGAGGGAACAGAAGTTGAATCCTGCATGCCCCAAGTTCTAATGGCTGTTCGACTGCTGTGTGTTACCCACTGCATAGTGAAAAATCTTACAGAATAGCATCCAGAAAACAGCTTTGTCTATGTGCCACTTAATGAGATGAGATGCCAGAATCATGGAAAAGATCCCGTGAACCTTGTAAGAGATGATGCAAGTACTTCAATACTTGTGGTTAACCATTCAGGGCCAGCCCTACCATTAGGCAAGGCAGTACTATGTCCATCAGTAGATGTTAGGGAGCAGCAATCTCATGGCTTCTCCTCATGAGCCCTCTAGCTCCACCCTTCTGTTGGAGGACAGAGCAGTGTACTGCATCCACATGACCCATCCTGCAACCTCATAACAAGCCTGTTCCTCTCAGGTGTGTGTGTGTGGGGGGGACACTATCCTGCTGCCAGTATTAAGATAAGCTTCAACAGCCAGTCCTGTTGGCTTCTGCACATGGTGGGGAGATTCTTTTCGTCCACCTCAGGCAGAAGGATACCCTGGGGCTGGCCTGTGACCATTCATTCCAATGTTATGAATTAGTGTGTGTGCCTCCCTATGCATGTTTCAGAATGAGCAGGGAGAAATGCAGTGTTTGAAGCAGCTGTGGGCTGGTAAAGCAGCATGGATGGGGCTTTAATGCCTCCTTGGCTTCCCAGTGCAACAGGCCACTGCTGCTTACTGAGAGGCGTGAGACATAGGGAGTGTGGTGCAGTCCCATGCCACATGCCACACTCTGCCACGCTCCCTGTCCCTCTCTTTCTGTCCTCACTCTGAATTGCCTTTGTCATAATCACATAGCCAAATCTGATTGGCTATGTGGTGTCACCCTGAAGCCAATTCAAACTGAGGAAAGGGGCGCTATCTTTACTTTGCTTTAGATCATTTGATGTCATCATGTAGCCAACTTGTTGTGTTCACAAATTGACCCCAGGCAAACTGGAATCCCAGTCACAGGAATAATAATAATAAAAAAGTTAGCTAATAATGTTGGAGCAACAGCTAAGAAGGGCTGTGAATACCATTAATTGAGTATGAAGAAGATGAACATTAGGGATTTCTGGGGAACATCAACACTAAAACTCTCCCCCCTTTTGCAGCAAAATGTTTATTGGAGAACATTCAGAGCAGCACTAGTAAATTTATTGCTCTCATCCTGATTGAACTGAGATCACTATCTGGCTGATAAGAGAATACTATTTAGTAATTGAAAACTGTTGTTCATAAAGGTCGAAAAACCCACAAAGAACTAAAAAGGAAGGGAAGGGGGGTGTTTTTCACATAAAATTTGGCACAGCCATGTTTGCAAAAAAGTGCCTCGAGGAGGGATTCTTTCAAACTGATTTTTTTGTCTGACCCTCAAAGGTACTACAGTCTTTAAAATTTAAAACCAATTGGAAATGTCACAACCACAGTAAGTACTAAGTCTGTCTGAGAGGAACACTAGGTAGTAAAAGACAAGCGCTCTGGCACATCTTGTTTTGTTATAGACTCTCTTGGCAGTTCACGCTTATTCTGACTACAGCGTGACCTTCAAAAACAGTTCAAAAGGCAGACTGCATAAGACCTAATGCCATGGTTAAATAATCCCCAAACTTGTGTGTCACATGAATGCTAAAGATCACGAAGGACAAAAGATGTTGGGCCCTAAAGCTGCCCTCCACGGCTGCGTAGCTGATAAAATGTCCACACCCTGTAGAGTGGACATAGGCCATGTAAACAGATGTTCACAAAGAGAAAGGGAATTGCTGAATAGCTGGATTGTTCTGGTGCAGCTCAGCTCAAACTGACAGTTGAACGTTTTTAAGAGTGGTTGCCATGACCAAGAAACACATCCAGCCTTTTGGAGCACAGGCTCCATCAGAATGATTCAGCTCCATGCTTTTGCCCTTGAGACTCTTTGAAATCAACAGCAGCTCCCCGCCCCCCAAATTATTTGAAGTTAGACATAAGCAAATGTCCAGATGTTGGGGGGGGGGGAATGCTCCGTAACATATTATAAAGCAGGAGTAGACAGAGGCCATTCCTTTCTTATCAAAGTCAGCTTCTGATGTTTCTTTCTTTTTCTTAAAAAAATTCTAGATTGCTATAAATCTGCTTCCTTTAAACAACAACAACAACATAAACGGCAGATATGTTTGCTGCTTAACTTTCTGGTTACAGTGCTAATTTGAAACACATTTTTTTTAAAAATGTAATATTTGCAAGATTGTGTTTCTGAAACTTTCAGATGATTAAAGCACCAGTGTGCCTATTGATGAAGCATTTTGGGTCAGTTCCACAATGAAGTAATTGTTAATGTGGCTACTACGTCTCCCCACCCTCAAGAATACTACTTTGGCAAGCAGGAGATTTTGTAAGCTTGTGAAGATGGAAGAAGAATGCTCAGAAACAAAGCAACTTTTCTCTCAAGCAGTCGCCAGCCTTTGAAGACATTAGGTAGCTTCTCACTGACAGAACCAAATATTTGAATATGACTAGTATAAAACTGTAAGATTTGGTCTGGCAAAATGGGTCATATTTCTTTAAATATGTTGGAAGTTTGGAGGAGGCAAAAAAACCCCAACTGTCTGAATGGTGCTTTGTACATTCTCTTTACTAAATTGTGGTTTCCTTGGTACTATTTAATATATCTAAAATTTGTCAAGAATGAAGGGGGTGGGGGGGGGGCAAAGTCCAAAGCTGCAGTTCAAACTGAAGTATGAGAAGTCTTGCCAGTTTTCATAATTATTGTTCTCCATCTTGCTTTATGGATTAAGAAAGTGGAGGAGAATGGAGACAGGCGAAAAGACATTTGCAGCATTTTGGGTTGCTTTCTCCACCCCTCGGAGAGTTTGTGTAGCTGCCTGAGCTCCCAAGGCCGGGCTGTGTGACACAGATCTTCCTGAAATACTTCTATCTCGTGATACATATATCAGAAACGAATAGATTAGATGGTTGATCTTGTGCCTTTCTTGTTCTGCCACACGCTTTTTACTTCGGACCACATGTCATTAATAGAGCTAATGGGATTTTGGCATGGAACCAAAGGGGAAGGCGGGAAGGAGGGAGCTGGGGGAAGACGGATGGGAGCGAGATGAGCCAGCGAGAGAACGGCTGCCTTTCTGTACTCTGAAGCGATGTCAGGTCTATCAGGTTTCTTTTTAGTACTCCTTGACAGGGCTAGAGGCACTTCTCTATACATGACTGTGTCTCATGCATTCATGAGGTTCTTTGACACTACTGCATCCTTTGTTAAGAGATGAAAATGCAGATCGTTGCCCTAGCTTTCTCTCAGCTGCCATATGGCATTGTGGAAAGAGGCCCACATAAAGGAGGGAGGGAAAGGGGGGGGGTAAGGAAAAAGAAGGAGAAGAAAAAAGAAACCCAAACTACTAGCAGATGAAATTGATTTATTTTCACCATTGGGAAGGAGGGTGGGGGGCCAGGCGAGAGGCTTTCTGGAATATAAACCTGTTCGAGTGCAGGCCAAGAGGCTGCTCAGATGACAGCTCTGGTAGACATTAAACAAAATAACATGGCAGAAAATAGAAGCTCCATTGTTTAGCCTCGCAACAGAGGCAAATTTATATGAAATGGAATGCTCCATATATGGAACCAAGTGATGAAAGTTTTCTTTTAAAAACATAAATAAAGGCTGCTTTAATGTTACCAGGAGGTGATAGGGGGTTCTTTTTCAAAACGTAAAGTCTTTAAAAAGATGCTCCCCAGATCTGCCTATAACCATCCATGTTTGCTACATTTGATATTTTGCTACATTCTCTTCATGTGACATTTTGTTTCCTCCTTTTTAACTTGAGGTAAATGTTGGCTTAAGTCAAGCAGCAGTGAAGCCACTTCACTAAATTGCTTGGAATAAAACCACAGAGAAGCATGTTTGAGGGTATGACTAACAGTTTTGTTTTATTTTTGCGTGCCAGAAAGAAGTGGGGGGAAGGCAAAACAGAAATAAACATTTTGAAAGTGAAGGAACAACATCATTTGTGTGCACGATATTAGAGGCAGCCCTTTTAAAACAAATAAATGAATGAATCATTCGCTGAGGTAGTAAGGAAAGTGCCCCTTCTTGAATAGAAACATAATTGCCTAATATTATAGTGGAAACTGCCATGAGCTCTCTTAATGTCTGGCAAGTAAAATGCCAGACATTTCTTTGCCTGCTCAGCTGCTGCTATTAAACGCAATGAGACTTACTCCCAGGTACATGTGCAAAGAATTTCAGCTTTCTTGTGTGAAAATTTCCTATGATTATCGTGTGCGCACTGAACACAGGGAGGGAAAGCAGGATTGTGTCTGCTGCCTCTACAGCCCACCATTCCTGTGTACAACCTTCACTTGGTCTGAATCTTGAGCAATAAAGGCTTTCAGCTTCATGGGAAGCCTAAATATACAGAGGTCTACACACAAGGGCTTCCTCACCTCAGGAATCCATCCTAAAGTGTAGATGGAAGGGATGAGAGGAGGAGCTACATGTTGTCAGGGTGGGAGGGACAAAGGTACGCCCTTTTAAGTCCATTTCACATGCTTCCTGATGCAAGTAACACAGGAGGGGGCTAGACAGTAGATATGTTTCAGAAAGATGCTTACTGGGCGCTTAATTTGAGACAAGTTGTCATCTAGTCGCTGTACATGCTGCTTGATTTATGACAATTTTACAAATGAGCTGGCAAATGTACCCACAACACAACATTGTGGGTATACAATGAGTGTACCCACAACAGTACACTCACTAGATGGCTTTAGTCAAGCCATTATATTGTCACTTTTGTTGCTGCCATCTGCAATATTGGGATAATAATAGCAGCTTACTTTACAGAGTTATTTTGAAATGCTTTGAGCTATAAATCGATTCTCATCTGGATGCATGTTAAAATCTGGTTGTGCTTTATGTTGGATTGGAATGACTTTTGGCTCCTTTAGCTGCAATTGACACGCAATGTAAATCTCCTCATCCATATATTAAGTTAAAATGGAAATAAATACACATTTGCATAGTTTTCAGTGTGGGTTCATATCAAGTTTTACTTTCAGCAAGACACCTACGTATTCACATTTTGGGTTCTCACACATAAAAGTCTCCAGCTGTATTCTTAGAGTGAGAAAAATAGCAGCTATATTTTCAAACAATTTGAGTACATGCCACAGAATATTCTGCTTTCAGAAATGGAATTTCAATATATCATATGTGGGGACCCTCAGTGCCAGCAGCCCTTCAGGTCTCTCAGTCTGGACCTCAATACTCTCCCAGGGCTGAGTTTGCAAACCAGCTCACACTCTTTTCTCTGGGTTCACACCTCTCATCGGTTGTGTTCCTCACTTTCTTAAAGTGCTTTTGCTTGATTGGAATATGTTCTTCAGCCCCGTTTGTCAGGATGGAGGATGAAAAGGGGTGTATGTAATGACTTTTGCATGGTTGGAATGAAGCCTACTGTACAAATGTAAGAGTCACATGCATTGCTCCACCCACTTTCACCTCTGTCCACACCCTCTACTCACATAGGGCCCTTGAAGGTTATCTATGAGGGAATGCATCAATATTTATCTCTTCAAGTTTCTTCACTCCTGTTGTATACACTAGAGGCTTCTTCCGGTGCTCTTGAGTAATTTCTGGTTACACTGTGCATATTATTGCTGCTGTTGTTGATATCTAGAATTCTTAGTCACTTGTTACCTGAAGTTCTCCAAGTGACTGACATTTAAAAGATAAATATCAACACATTATGCCATAAAAACAGAACAAAACAACCCCCATAATAGTCACAGGAAGCTGTGACAGCATACTTGTGACAAAACGTATACTTCATCTATCAAAAGCCTGTGGAAAAGATAAGCCTAGCTGGGGCTGAAAAGACATCAGCAAAGATGCCAGGAGGATCTTGCTGGGGAAAGCATTCCACAGTAAGGGAGTCACGACTGAAAAGGTCCACTACGTTGTCACCACCTTCAGAAGAATATCTAAGTGTTTGGGTATATTCATTTCAGGGGAGGTTTTCCAGAAGATATTGGGGTTGTGAGCTGTAAAGAGTGTTATAGGTTAAAGTTAGTACTTTGAGTTGCACTCAGAAGCATATAGGCAGCCAGTGTCGTTGTAAAATAATTGGTGTTATATGATGTTTCACCTCAAACTTACAAGCAGTTGGGCAGCTGCATTTTGTAGTATTTGAAGCTTGCAAACCATTTTCAAGGGCAGCCCTGTGTAACATGCATTGCTATAGTTCAACCTTGAGGTTACCAAACAGACAAGTTTTCCTTGTCATAGTGTGGTCAGCAGCCTAAGCTGATAGAAGGCACATAATTACTTATTAACAATGGATTTTCCTTAGGTTGCAGGTTTCTAAAAGGGGAAGGACACCTGGCATCTGTGGAAGGCTGGACTAGGTGGACCTTTAGTCTAATCTAGCAAAGCTCTTCTTATGTTCTTACTAAAGGTAGCCCAAAGTAAACCAGCCAATCTTCAAAAAGCATTATGTGAAGTACATACATTTAAAATTGCTAATGAAGCTGAAAGAACCTTCCAGCTGGTGAAAATGAGACTTAATATTATTTTCCCCCAGAAGCACTGACAAAGCTCTCAAGGCAAGTTCAAGCAGTTCATGGGCAGAAATATATTTTTTGTTGGAAAAATCTTGCACCAAAAGTCAAAAATTAGAGGAGGACATGTGAAAACCTATCGGGTCTTATTGCCCAAAAAGTTGTACAGTCTATTGTCTGGAGAGGTTGTAGGCAAGGTCTTCATGGGGTGTATCACTCATGTTCAGTGAAAGCTAAGTGGCAGCACATAACTCAGTGTTGGTCAATAATGAGGTGAATTTGAAGGAAGAGCACCAGTTGTGTGTTGGCACTGACAGACACTTGTGCTGGTGCCCTTTCAACTGTGTTGAGGTAGCTGCTCCTAGAA
Source organism: Podarcis muralis (assembly GCF_964188315.1). Lineage (NCBI taxonomy): Eukaryota > Metazoa > Chordata > Lepidosauria > Squamata > Lacertidae > Podarcis > Podarcis muralis. Next base: position 34,680,409 of record NC_135663.1, on the reverse strand, counting down.
AGAGGACCTCCTCAGAGGTTTCACCCCATTTGTAGAATGCTCTGCCCAGAGAAAGGTTTGCCTGGTAGCTACTGTCTTGCCTTTCCAGCATCACAGACCTTTCATTTCTCCTGAGCTTCTTATATTTAGTTTTAAACCTGGTGACTCTTTTATGCTGCTTTTGTGGCTTTTATTGTGTTGTATTTACTCCCTCTTCATTGTTTTATTCTTTTTGCAAACTGCCCTAGAAATATGACTGAAGGACAAAATGCTTGTATTAAACAAATAAAGAATTCAGCTGCCAGCATTTAAGGCACAAGAAAGCACTATCTGTACTTGGAAATGATCAAATTGATCAGACTTGAGTTTAAAAGTTTAGAATGGGGTACAAAATATTTGTTATACAACATGACAAATGAATTTCAAAGCTATGTGAAGAAGAAGAAGAAGAAGAAGAAGAAGAAGAAGAAGAAGAAGAAGAAGAAGAAGAAGAAGAAGTTCCTAAACATTTTCATTCACTTCTTACACTGGGCAGGAGACACAGTCTGGTCAGTTAATGCACTCAGACAGCTGAAGACTGTCCATTAGAATGAAGGGAAAAGCTATGATTCATCTTTCCTGTCTAATGCAACTGTCAAATGGAAAGATTAACCATAAATGGCCCAGTCACTCTTGGCATTTTGGACCATGAATTTATCTTTCTTCTTTTAACTTTCATGACAGTACCCTGTGTGCTGACAACTGAACCCTACTTTAAGACTCCCTGCTTTTAATCTTTTGAAGTCTGACAGTTTAAATGGATTGGCAAAGATTGACAGAATGGAAGAGGATAGCAGGTCCAATACTAGGCTAAACTTCTGAGAGGCATTAGAGAATTCTTAACACTTCTGCTGTTTCTTTCTGATCCTGCTTCCTGAGCTTCTTCTATCACCACCTTTAAATATATATCAGAAAAGCAACAGAAAAGCCTCAGGAACAGCCATTGCACCATTACACATTTTTACTCAAAGAAGTCCCACTGTTTTCAATAGGGCTTACTAATACATAGGAATGTAAGAAGGCATCATTTTTCATTCCCCCATGTTTTGTTGCATGCATCACCGATTCTGTTATGCTGCAGTTCATCTTCCGCTCCATTTTTTTTAATCTATTGTGACAAAGTGACATTGCTTACATAATTTTCAAAATTAATTATGTCAGTTACATAAATAGTATTGTCAATATGTTACTCCATCCCATTCGTTTTAATATGAAGGAAACACACTGCAAATGGAGGGAAAGAGAATCAGTTATATATCATTTGTGGTCTGAAAGCAGCTACCATATCTGCTGGGTTGATTTCCATTCCTGATAGGGGATGAATAAGTAAACATTGCCAACTTTTATTTCCATTTCCATTGGAATTCTCTGACATCCCTATTCATAAGTAAGGGTCCATAAGCACCAACATGAAACAAAGCACTGAATACAGGAGGGGGAATTCAGTAATGGTTACTAGTTGCAGATGAGAATGAGAAAAGATGAAGACATTTCTTTAATGTTGTGAGTCAAGTTGTTTCAGGTTGTTATCCTTTGAGAATATATCTGCTCATAATAGGATGTGCCGGTCACTGAGTGCCCTCCTTGTGCTTCTAATCCCAAAGAATTGTGCTGCCATGAGCCTTGTAAATGAAACATTTCTTATAATAAAGTAGAAGTGTAGCTGTGAGGTTACCATGTTTTATAAATTCAGCATTTATGTAAATTGTTTTAAACTGTGGTGGTCACATGTCCTTCTTTATAGAGTCCTCCTTTTAGTCCTCCTTTGGAAAGGCTGTCCTTTGGTCCAAGTCTACACTTCACTTTCTGTTATTGGGATATACAGCAAGAAAAGTATGGCCTTAATAAAGACTGACTTATCGCAGAAAAGTCAGCTGAGGCAAACACACCCTGAAATGTGCCTGTTAAAGCTGTATCTGCTGATGTTGTTTCAAAACAACTTGGTCATGCTTTATTTTTAAAGCACTGATGGCTTGATTCATATCTCATATTGATGCATTTGTTATTTGTCTGGGGCCTTCAGACCCACCTCACAAACAGATGTGCTGTAGTGAATGTCTTCCTTCGTCTTGGCCTAGGGAGTCCCATCACAGGGTTGGCATTCCATTTCTGCTCTGCCTTGGCAGAATGCTACCTCTATGAACTTTATACCCAGGAGGGGAATAATGAGCACAGACTAATGGGATCAGTTCCAGTGCTTGACTCACAGACCTAGAAAAAGAAAACCACCAAGTATGAGAAATGGACTGAGCAATGAAGAGGATGCAGAGCCAGGCAGGACTAACCTGCTTCTCCCTATGTGTCTGTAATCACATGAGGGAATACACCCAAATAGGGCTCAGGGTAAGCCACACTGAACTTCTGAGTATATGTTCAAAGTATATGTGCACTGGGTATGATCCTCACAGCTCTTCCTTTCTCCTTATCCTTTTGTGACTTCTGCCCCATCTCTTTTGGACACTTTTGTCCTTCCTGTTGGGAGATGCTGCTACAGCAGGCTAGTTGTTAAGCAAAGCAGAGGATGGAAAGAGTTGAAAACACTAGCTTGATCTTGAAACCATAAAGGCTTCAACAACAAGGCAGCCTCTGCCTCCACTCTGCTTAATATGCAGTCTGATAGGAACATAGGTAGCTGCCATAGACTGAATCAGACCATCTAGTTCAGTGTTATCCACACTGGTTGACAGTGGCTCTGTGGGCATCAAGCAAAGGGTCTTTTCCAAGTCTTTGGACCTTCTGCATACAAAACATGAGCTCCACTACTGAGCTTCAGTCCTTCCCCAGGTGAAAAGCTCTGGCCAGCTTGAAAGCTTGGTCAGTTTCTTACATCATTTGAGTCACTCCATGGCTGAGTTTGACCAAACTGCAGGAGGCAGTGGAAGACAGGAGTGCCTGGCGTGCTCTGTCCCATGAGGTCACGAAGAGTCGAATTAACAACAACAAACAACAATGGCTGAGGTGTTTGCTGTGGTGAAACCCAAACTTTGACCTGAGACAGATATGCCACATTGCTATGAATGCAAACTTCATGTAATAAGAAAAGAACCACACTCAAATGACCCACAGGAGCTGCTCAGTTTTAGGCAGAATGTGTGTGCTTATTGTTTTGCATACAGGAGTGACCAGTATTAATGGTACACTCCTGTGAGCGTAATCAATGGTCGGTGGTGAGAACTCGATGCAATAATACAACAGCCATGAAATTAAAAGGGACTAGTACTGTAGAAAGGGCATTCTTAGGGTTCCCCCATTCCTCAGAGGGTCTATTATCTCTTCATCATCACCCTTTGCTGTGAAATAGCACCCTAGACAAAGCATGGAATTGGGGGGGGGGGGATTTGAGATGGCAATGCATAGCTACAGAGCAGAGTTTCACATTATTACTTTAGTGGCCAGGTTTTTTTCCCTCCTCCTTTTTAAAGAATTTAGCGACAATTCCTTTATCACTTCATCCATAACTGCCAGACACTAGAGAAAATGAGGATGAGAAAATAATCTGTTTAATTTAAAAACATGCCTGAGGCACATTTTAGTATGCTTTTCAGCTCGGTTCACATCAGCTTTCCAATGTTAATGATTCATTTAAAGACACTTGCCACTAAAAATAGAAAAGTGCTGTTTTCTGTCAAAATGAAACAGCGTGGTACCTCATCTCTACCTGAAGAGCTGGGATACTGGTTTGATTTTGCTGTCTCATCTGCATAGGGATATTGGGTACAAAGTCGTGATTGAAATTGCTATTTTTTATTTTAAAAAATTGTCATTTCTTCTATAATGCATTCTTCTGTTGCAAAATCTATCCAAAGATGTTGCTGTGCTTGGTGGCAATTAAGCGCAATGAGTTGGAAATAGAGTTTCCATGTGTAGACCCTGCTACCAGAGAAAGGAGGGGGAAAGGAATTATTGTCAACTGCTTAACCCCACCCTGGCCCAATTGACCCTTGAAAAAATGACCCAGAGGGTTGGGAGTTCTGCTAGCACAGTGTGAAAGGGATGAAATGGGGAACTGGTGGATAACATTTTCTTCCACCAACAGTTGTCTCCACTGGATCTCAGCCCCTTCTGCACACAGAGGTTGGATCCAACCCATCAAGTACAGCAAACCTTTGTTAACATGATAGTTTAAAAACACAATTCTGCATTGTGAACTCATACACCCAACTAGAATTTGGTTCATGAGGCCCAGTATTTCCTCTTGACATGCATCCATTTCAGCTTGAATGATATAATAATATAATAATAATACTTGAACACAGATGTGGCCCAAATCTGACATGGTATGGTTAATAGCTGATACACTGTGAATCCCGAGACGTTGTAAGCAGATGATTACAGGTTGGGGGGAAAAAGGATTTCTTTTTTTGGCTTGTATGATTTTAGGCTCCCTCTTTTCAAATAGTCAGTTATTTTGAAAATTTGAATGCATTTTACCATAGATCCTCCCCACTGTTCCTTCAACAGCTTTGCATATGGTTGTCAGTCATAGCGCAGGGCCAAGCTAAATGATACGTGAAGTGCATATTTTATTTTGCATCTGCTGTTTTTGAACAAAAAAAGCAGCCATAGAAAGGGGGGCACCTGAATCTGTGGGGGCAGCCACCACTTGTATTGGGAGGCAGGATTTAAACCTTTCTTCCATACTGTGATCTCAAGGAAGCCACTGTTCCCTCATGGGAGGAAAGCTCCTAGAAACAACTTAGGGAAACGTCTGCCCCACTCCCAGGGCAAATAGCAGCTTGGTAGGGGAGGACTATGGCATATGTGTGTGCTTGTGTGGTGGGGCGAGAGAGACATGATCTGGTTGTTATTTTTATTTTGAATAACAACAGATATATGAAATGTAATCACACTTTTCATGTGATTGTCTAGTTCTGGTCTCAAAGGCAGAGTTCATGTTGTACATGGAGGCTTAGTTACCAACTTCTCTAGTTAAAAGGTAGTGGAGCTGAGAAAAATCTTTTTTTTTTTTTTCGCATATAAATATTTATTAGTTTTCAGAAAGAAAAGAGAAAAAGACAGAAAACAAACATGACAAACATAAAAGTAACAGCAAAACACAGAGTAGACACACAATATATACTACAAAAAGTTATCGCCTATCAAATTAACATTATCATCTCTTTCTGGACTTCCTTCAGCCCGCCCGTAAATCTTCCGCAATAAAAATCAAAGATACACATTACCTAGTTTGTATTGTCATTATACATTCCTCTTCCTCTATTTTCCTTAAAACAATACCTCTTAGTCTTTCACAGTGCTTCTCTGAATCCCCTTAACGTTATTTGGCCTTTACTAATACATTCCAGGTAATTTACATATTTCTCCCAATCCTTGATAAACTTTTGGTCTCTTAGGTGTCTAATCTTTCCCGTTAATCTGTCCAAGTCCGCGTAATCTAATAACTTCAATCTCCACTCCTCTATTGTTGGCATTTCCTTTTTTTCCCACTTCTGAGCAAGAACTATCCTTGCTGCTGTGACTGCGTAGTAAACAAATTTATGGTCTTTCTTCTTAATTTCGTTCCCTAAGATCCCTAACAGAAAGATTTCAGGTTTTTTAATAAACGTATACTTTAACACCTTCTTTAGTTCTATATATACTTCTTCCCAAAATTCTCTCACTTTCCCACACTCCCACCACATATGGTAGAAGGCACCCTCCTTCTCCTCACATTTCCAACATTTGTTGTCTACTTTATACATTTTCGATAATTTCGCAGGTGTTATGTACCACCTGTAAAACATCTTCATGACGTTCTCTTTCACCGTCATACACGCAGTAAAGTCCAGTCCTTCTTTCCATAGGTTCTCCCAATCCTCGAATTGTATAGCATGGCCTACATCACTAGCCCACCGAATCATTACTGTCTTAACTTCTTCATCTGCCAAATTCCAATCCAACAAAATCTTATACATTTTGGATATTATTTTCACCTCATTGTTTATGATTTCCGTCTGAAATTTTGACTCTTTATCTGCATACCCTCTGTCTTTAGTCTCTTTTCTGAACATCTCGTTAACTTGGAAATGGTGCAACCAATCGTACACATACTCCTTAACCTGCTCATACGGTTTTAATTTCCATTTCCCATCCTCTTTCATTAGCAGCTGGTCATATGTTGCCCAGTCACCTCTCATATTGGTTTTCTTAAGGCTCATCACTTCAAGAGGTGAGAGCCAGTGCGGGATTTTAGGTTCTAATATATTTTTATACCTTTCCCATATTTCAATGAGTGGACCTCTGAAAATATGATTTTCAAACCCCTTGTGTACTTTCCTCTTGCCGCACCACAGGTAGGCATGCCAACCGAACCTGTTGTCGAAGCCCTCTAAATCGAGTAGCTCCTTGTTCTCTAGTTTGACCCAATCTTTTATCCAACAGAGGGATGATGCCTCATAATATAGTCCCAAATCTGGCAGGGCAAAGCCTCCCCTTTCCCTCCTATCTGTCAGCAGTTTAAATTTTATACGAGGTTTTTTGCCCTGCCAGATAAATCTTGATAACACTTTTTGCCATTCTCTAAACATTCGGGTCCCCTTAATTATAGGAATAGTCTGAAATAGAAATAGTACCCTCGGTAGTACGTTCATCTTAATAGTATTGATCCTTCCCCAGAGGGACAGTCTCAGTCCTCCCCATACTTCCAAATCCTTTCTTATTTCTTTCCACACTGGCTCATAGTTATTTTTGAATAAATCTATGTTTTTAGGTGTGAGCCAAATCCCTAAATATTTCACTTTCTTGACCGCCTGTATCTGTGATTGGTTCTGAATTATTTCTATTACATTTTGATCCATATTCTTTACCATCATCTTTGTTTTCTTCTTATTTAATTTGAAGCCTGCTATTTCCCCAAACTGGTCTATTTCCTTCAAGATTTCTTCAATTGTAACTATTGGATCCTCCGTCATTATTACTAAATCATCTGCGAATGCTTTGATCTTATAGGCATGTTGTCCAATTGTTATCCCTTTGATTTTCTCATTTTGTCTAATTGAATTCAGAAGTACTTCCAATATCATTATAAATAGCAGCGGGGAGAGTGGGCATCCCTGTCTTGTGCCTTTCTGTATCTTTATTTCTTCTGTCACGATGTTATTTATAATCAGTTTAGCTCTTTGTTCTCTATATATTGCATTCACCCCATTAAAGAAATCTCTACCCACTTCCATGTATTCTAGGTTCTTCAACATAAAATCCCACGCCACATTATCAAACGCTTTTTCCGCGTCTACAAACATCATTAACGCCTGTTTGTCCATCCTGTCCGATAGAAATTCTAGCATATTAATTATATTTCTTATATTGTCCCTCATATGCCTGCCTGGGAGGAACCCAGCCTGATCTTTATGAATAGTTTCTACCAGTAGGGACTTCAGTCTTCTCGCCAGAATTCCTGCGAAGATTTTGTAGTCCGTATTCAATAGTGAGATTGGCCTATAATTTTTAACCTGGGTTAGATCTGCATCCTGCTTCGGGATGAAAGTGATGAACGCCTCTTTCCAGGTCTCCGGGATTTCCCCTTTTCTTAGGATGTTATTCATAATCTCCTTCAAGGGATTCACAAGTACAGATCTCATCTCTTTATAATAGCCCGCTGTGAATCCATCGGGTCCCGGAGCCTTCCCTCTTTTCAAATCTTTAATTACCTCCTCTATCTCTTCTATTTCAATTGACTCATTTAGTCGTTGTTTCTTATCGATTGGGATTTTCTGCACCATTTTATCTTTCAGAAATCTTTCTATCCTCCTTAAGTTGTTTCTTTCTTTATTTTTATAAAGGCTTCTATAGTAATCTAAAAACTCTTTCCTAATTTCTTTTGGATCAGTAACCTCTTCTCCCTCTTTTATAATTCTGTTTATTGTACCTTGCTCCTTTCTCTTCTTAATTTGCCACGCAAGCCACTTTCCAGATTTATTTGAGAATTCAAAGTTCTTTTGTCTTAGTTTTTTGATATTCCATTCTACTTCTCTATTTAGTATCACAGCAAATTGGGCTTGCAAGATTTTGATGTTTTCTTTTATTTTCTGACAGTTGGGTTTCCGAATTAATTTCTGTTCGCTATCCATAATCTGCTTTAGGATTTCCTCTTTTCCTTTCTCTCTGTTCTTGTTTTTAATCGCATTCTGTTGGATAAAGTATCCTCTTATTACCGCCTTGCTAGCATCCCAGACTGTATTAATATTTATACCTTTATCCCAATTGTCCATAAAGTATTCTGATAACTTTTTAAGCGCATTTTCTACAATTCTCTGATCATTTAGGAGGTAATCTTTTAATCTCCATCTGAAGGTTCTTCTCTCATAACTCTCTAGTTCCCATTCTATCGGGCTATGGTCGGAGATTACTCTCGGTTTTATTTCAACTTGTTTAACCCTGGGGCACAATTCACTTGATATCCAGACCTGGTCAATCCGTGACATCGAATTGTGCGGCTCAGAGTGAAATGTATATTGCTTATCCAGTGGGTGTCTAAGACGCCAAATATCCATCAAATTACAGTTTTTCACCATTGAAAAAAATGATTTTGGTAATTTCCCTTCTTTACTTACTCCTTCCCTGAGCTTATCCACTTCTAGGGAGACTACACCATTCATGTCCCCCATTAAGATGATTCTCTGATCCATGTATTCCAAAATTTTCCCTTCGAGGTATTTATAGAAATCAGTCTTATTGTTATTTGGTGCGTAGATCCCAATCACGATCAAACTCTCGCCTTGCCAATTAATCCGGACAGCCACCATCCTCCCCTCTTCATCTTTAAATATTTGTTTGGCGTCAATCTTTTTTTTTAATATACAGTACGACCCCCCTTTTCTTTTCTCTGTCAGAGGACTCGAATTCAATTCCCAATCTTTTATTAATTAACAGCCTTTTGTGTTTTTTAGCCACATGCGTCTCTTGAAGACAGATGATATCCAGCTTTTTCTTTTTCAAGAATTGCTCAATTTTATTCCTCTTTTTTTTCTCGTTCATTCCATTAATATTCCAACTCAGAATTTTTAACCCCATAGTGCCTGACATTCACCCTTTTCCCCTCCCTTTTTTCCTCTCTTTTCCCCTTGTTAGTTTTCTGTGCTTTCTTCCTCCCCTTCTTCTTCTGCCTCCTCGTCTGACCCGCTTTCGTTCACTTCTTGTTCGTCCTCTGTTCTTATATTTCTAGGTGATCCTCCCTCTGCTTCTCTTGCTCCACCCTCCTCTGATTTCAACTCTTTATACTTCCTCAAAAATTTCCCAGTTTCTTCTGGGTTTGATAATCTATGCCTTTTACCTCTATATTCAAATGATATTCCTTCAGGGAACTCCCATCTGAATTCAATTCTATTCCTCTTCAGAGTCTGTGCTAATGGTTTATAGGGATCTCTTCGTTTAAGTAATCTAATTGGGACATCTTTAAAGATAATTATGTAATTTTCCCCTATGTTCAATCTTTTTCCCCTATTCTTTTGCAGTATCCTATTTCTTACTTCCTTGTCCCTAAATGTAATCAAACAGTCGCCTGTAAATTTTTTCCCTTTTGTTGTTTTTACACGCATTCTAAATGCGCTCTGCACATTTCCGGCCATTTCTTCTACTGATACATCCATCCAGGCCGCAAGCTCTCTTATCAGTCTTTCCTTAATGTTCTCCCCTTGTGTCTCCGGGATGGCTCTTAACCTAAGGTTCGCCTCTCTCTGTCGGAGTTCATTCATTGCTATAACATCTTTTATCTCCTCTTGTGTTTTATTTAAATCCGACATTTCAGCTTTAATTCTTTCCTTTTCCCGTTTAATATCCTTTAGTTCTAATTTTGTCCTCTTCATCCCTTCCTCTACGTTTTGCGTTCTTCTGTATATTTCTTTTATCTGGCCTTTAAGTTCATTTACTGTTTCGTCAATCTTTTTATCCATATTTCCAATTTTATTATCTACCTGCTCTAACTTGTGCTCTAAATTGTTTTGGCTCTGTTTGATTTCCACTAGCATCTTCATAATGTCTGCCTTAGGGTCTGTTTCTTGTTTAGATCCCCTCCTTTCTCCGGGGGTCCCCCCATTCGTACCTTTCTTTACCGTATATGACATCTTGTGTTCTTATATTTTTCTTATTCCCCCCGTTCCATATAACACCTTCACTTATACCTCCCACCTCCAATTTTACCTCTTTTACTATTTGTTCTGCATAAAATTGCCACCCTCCACTCAAATATTTACCAACATTTATCAATCATCCAATATTTCCCCAGCGGAGTCTTTTTACCGCTCAGAGCGGCTCCCCAGTCAAATAGGCCGAAGGTCCAAAATTAGTTAAGAGAAAAGTAGGGTGGGATAAGATGAAAATGAAAGGGGAGAGGCAAAAGAACGGGGGGGGGGGGAGCAAATAAGTTGTAAATTATTTGGTCTTAGTCTTGCCACTAGAGGTCACCAAGTCGTCTTCACAGTAACTCTGTTTCCCAGGGCGTAGCAATATCCTGCTTCAAAAGCATCCAGTCTTTCCTGTCTGTCAAACAGTCCTGAAGAGCAAATGGGGGGGGGGGGATACATTTGCAATGAGACCAGAGTATATTTATATTTTCCCTGCCACAGGAGTGGATGTGGTTATGCTCTTTCCCTTGTCTTCCTTCCTCCTTAAAGTCTTTCTCAGTCCATCACGCTCCGAGGTCTTTTAATAGTAATGGAGCCTTCTCTTCCGGTCGCCTTCTCTTTGCGTTTTAAGTTCAGGAAAAGGGAGAAGTGCTCCTTTCATGTATTTCAGCCTCTGTTCCTCAAGGACTCCTCATTGTACCAGTTTGTCCTGATCTCCTCTTTCCTCCCACAAGCCTTTTGATACTAAGTCTTTACTTTACTTAGTTACTTTTGCAAGGGAGATAAGCAAGGAGAAAAACAAGGTATCCGCCAAGGCAACTCACTTTCACTTTTCCCAGCACTGGAGTCGCGCTGTGTCAAGCAGATTCCGTTTTCGGGCTGAACTCCGCTTGCTTCTTCGTTTATTTTCCGACTTCCTTGTTGGTATTTTCGCCAAAATTAAAGTTCTTTGAGTCAGAGTTCTTTTAAGTGAGAGCACCGCGCTTTCACCACAAGCTCGGGGCTTCGCTAAATGGAGGTCGGCAATGGCTTCCCTCGACCGCTGAGCAACACCGCCGTACTCTTCGCTTCAATTTTGGAGCTACCTGACGGTTGCGCCGCTCGCTTTTCGTCGCTACGGGAACCAGGTTCTCTGGACACCCTCCAGAGACATTTTCGGGGGGCTTCCGCGCCCTGAAACACCCCCTAATCCTCCAAAATAGCCCGGGGTTTCCCTCTCGGTAAAACCCCCGCTTGTAACGCGATTGCGCAGCACCGGAAGTCGCCGGAGCTGAGAAAAATCTTGGAGAGCAATCGCGGAGAGCAACTACCAACCAGACAATCCTAGACTAGACAGACCAGTGGGCCAGATAAGTAAATATTAATCAACTTCATACATTCAGGTAATATCTATCTGGGCAGTTTACAGGTCTGAACCCACTAAGCAAGATCCAGTGAAACATTAGTGCAAGGGGTCAGAGTTGTGCAAGTATTTGGGGCAAGTGGTAGTGCACAGACTTAACTGCCACTGAGAATAGTAGTAGTAGTAGTAGTAGTAGTAGTGCTAAGGGTTGCACAACATTGCTTGCAAGCTCAAGATTAGGGTTCAGCTGTTGCCGTAAACTATGAACAAGGCTAGAAAAAAATTACTATTGTGCAAATGGGTTGCCACAGTGGAATGTCACCCACTGAAGCTGTAAAGATGTGTTATGCACCTTAACAACATTCACTGGTAGCGGGCCAGATTCAGCTACCCTGTTCCATTGGCTCAAGGACTCCTGCTAGTGCAGTATGCTTCTCCCCTCTGTCACCTCTGTTTTTCCCCAAATTTTCTCAGAAGGGTTGGGAGATCTCCCAGAACAGTGTGCATGTATGTGTGTGGAGAGAGAGGAAAGGTCATTCAGCTGGGCAAACAGAATGCTTCTGCTGCCAGAATTCCAACCAACATATATTTCCCATACTACTGTTTCCCTAGTGTTGGGATTAATTTAAAAGTCATTGCAGCTTGCTTTCACCAAAAATTATGTAAGTATGTGCATGCTGTACTTCCTCTTTCTTCCTACAATGCATTAGTAGTGTAGTTTGTAATAGACATCACATGCATGGGTGACTAAAGGCCATGTGGAAAGGGTTTATTGTAACTAGAATACCAGTAAGAGTGCAATTTAGTAATTTTTCAGGGGCAAATTCCTGAATTTGGAATTTTTTCAGTGAAGGTGATTAGAAGTGGGTTATAAAAGACAAAAGTACTTGATGTCATAATGGTCAGCACAGGGGGCTTATCAAAGTGTAATGAAGTGCCCTCGTCAGAGTGACAGGCTTAGACTGGGCAAACCCAGGTTCAAATCCCAACTCAGCCACGAAGGGCAAGATCATTGAGTGACCTTGAAATAGTCACTACCTTCTTATCCTGACATACCTCACGGCATTGTTTTAAGGGTAAAATGAAGGTAGGATGAGGATTAGAATGCACATTTTCTTGAACTGTTTGGGGGAAAGAAAGTATATAGAAATAATAAATATAAATAAATTCATTAAAGATATATATCATTATGGCTACTAGCCATGACAGCTAGAAAGGGTTCCAATGAGAAAAAGCATATTTGTGTTTATTTGCCTTGAATGAACCATAAGGAACAATGGTCAACATTATGCTCTGTTTGTAAGCTGTCCAAATGCATCAAGTTGGCCACTGTCAGGGATAGTAACTTTAGCTTGATGTCATTTTCTCATACTTCCTAGTTTGACCGTCTTGGTCCTGCCTATGAGAGTTTCTGAGTGACCAAGCCCACCCCCAGGTCCAGTGACCCCCAACTGCCACTGGTTTCCTTTTTTCATTAGCTTAAAATACATCTTGTTTGTGTTCTTGAGAACTCTTTTTTTCAGAATCAAAGGTTGTGTGGAGAAATATGCATGTGAAATGGCCTGGCCCACCAATGAGCAACGTGAGGCGGCCACCTTAGGTGGCAGGATCCATAGAGGCAGCAGATCCAAGGAATGCTCCATCTGCTGTTGTTGCCACTGCACTCCCCTCTTGTTTCCAGTTTAGATCTTTATTCCCCTCTTGTTCCCGATGTAGGTCTTCACTCACCTCTTCTTTCTGGTGGGTAGGGAGTGCCATTTTGTGGTTTGCCTCAGGTGCCCAAATGTCTTGAGCTGGCCCTGGCCCTTCTAACTCTGTGGGCCCTCTTCCAAGAGCAGTTCCATCTGACAGCTGACAAATTGCTCTCAAAACTTAGGATAATCTTAGGAGTGGTCTCTGATTCAGCACGAAGAATTGCAGTCAGTAGAGCACCAGGATATCATATTGGGGTCCCTGAAGCACTGACATATACCTAAAGAAACTAGCTGGGTAGTAACCTAAAGTTTGACCATTGATGACTTTAAAACGGTATTTCTGCAAGGGAACAGGAAAAACAACTTAGTGCCTGCAATTAGATCATTTATTTTGGGCAATGTATTCAAGTGATATTTATTCCAGTTACTTAGGTGGAATAAATAAGGCAATATGCCTGTACAGATGTGAAGCTGCCCTGTGCATATGATGATGAGAAGAATAGCAACAAAAACAATTATGTCTGCCGTGCAGAAAGTTGATGCTTGTTGGCTGTGTTTTCGGAGCAACAAAGTGCCAAAGATGTCACAAAATGGTCTACATTATTTATACTTCCAACAGAATAGATCCAAAGTGCAGATGAATGAATTTGGCAGGAAAAATTATAAAGCAAAATTCACCTAACTCAAATGTGGCTGCAAAATTTCAACTTTGTATGCCTCTAACGTGATCCTGCATCTCACCCCCAGCATCTCCAATGATGAATGTAGAAGAGGTGCTATCTGTGTGCTGTCTTGAATGCTTTCAAAACCCCTTAATGCCACATTCCTGCACATAAGCTGCATTCACATGGCAGTTTATTTCATTTCCCCAACTGTAAATTTCGGCATTATATTTGAACTTTCATGCAATGTAAAAGCCACTTCTAGAATGCTAATAGAATATAGTGCATGTTTAGCACTGATGTCCTTGTTATTTGGTTCCAGAAAAAAAAAATCATTTGCAGCCCCTTTAACCCAGAAGATTGTGGGACCAAAGTGACAATATTTGGGGTGGTATACCGGCCTAAGGTTCCTTCCTGCTGTTTTTATGGGGCAACCATGGGGGAGCAGAAGCATGCATGTGTGAAAAGGGAGGAGGAGTATCAATGTGGTCCGATGTCCTTCATTGTTGTGTCATACCACACCTACTGGTGTGAATGAAATTTAGCATGAAATATGAGTTAAAAAGCTGCAGTTCTACAACACAAAAGGTACTGCAGTGTGAAAGGAATATCAGAAAATGGGGCAGAGGAGCTAACTTTATAATTAGGAAAGCGAACACAATATTCCCCACATCCGAATGCATCCAGAATTAGGTATGCTTAAGAACAGCACATTATGCTTTGCTGCTGGGTTGTGCTCAAGCTATAGTATTGACTGCAAGCAAAGTAGCCCCCTTCAGATCAAGATAGGAAAGTAAGGAAAAGAAAGCATAGGGCAGGGACATGGGATGAAGCGAACATTACATCAAGTGTGGGGACATATGGTCCCCCAGATGCTGCTGACCTACAACTCTTACTATCCCTGGTCATTAGCCATGCTTTCTGGGATCCTGGGACAGCAATCTGCCTGCTAATGGTGTAGAAATGGCCAGACCCATTGTTTTGTTCCTGAAGAACAACAAACTGATAGTGTGTGTGCCCCCCCCCCCAAATGTAAGAAGCTTCTTATTGTGCATCTGTTTTACTACATACAGAATACATTCTAAACTGTCATAATATCATAATATTATGACAGTGGCAAGCAGAAGCAGATTGGCAGCTCATGTTTCTGGCAAAATGGACTTCCTGATAAATACATTCTAAGTGCATATTATTAGAAGACCAGAGCCCACAGTCCTGTGAATTGAGCAGCCTCAAATCATCTGAGTAGCCCACAACATCCTGTGTCATGTTTTCTTTCTATTTCCATATCTATGGGAATGGAATCTGCTGCTGAGTATTCAGCCAGCTTCCCTCCCACTGCTGCTGCTGCCTTTCACACAGACATGACTTCTTTTTAATGATGCTTAACCACAGAGAGGACGTTAGCAGTCTGGAGATTCATCCCAGCACAGTTCATTTGAAAGTGGAACCTCGTACTGTTTCTGATGCCATCTCCTCCTTTCCACCAAATAATGCTGCCTTTTCACGTTCAAAGGAGCTGTCAATAAAACTGGCAAAATTAAGGACTTTAACCCTTGGAGTCACAGACACTGCAAAAGCAGGTTTTTAGAATCATGCCCTAGTGTTGTTAGGCAGACATTGACACCTACGTTTTCCCAGCAGTTCCCCACAATTAAATTAAGAGAAGAAAAGGGAAAAAAGTGCTTCCTTGTCACTCTGTAACCAATTACTCCTTTGAAAATGCAGTTTATTTAAATTTTGTTCCAAACAACAACAAAGAGAGATGATGTATACATTTTTGCTTATGTTGTAAATTATCTGTACAGTATCTGTGATAATCATGTTTTTCATTACATTCCAGGTATGTTTTTTATTTTATTAAGTAGAATGTTTTATCTTTTTCCTTATCCCTACAAGTCTCGCCAGAGAGTTCCATGGGTGGCACCAATTACTCTTGTTATCAGGAAAAAATAAAAGCTTTCAGTCTCACGGGATTTCAAGGGCAAGGCTTTTTATTTGTGTGTGGCAAAACAGATTGCAAGTGCCTAGTATTCTAGATTTGAAATGACATTCACATTTTAATGAGTCCGGGCAATGAAATATATGCAGGGGCAGTGTGGGGAAGCAAAAACTTAGTAGCTAGACTCAGTGTTAGGGTGCTGACCTCATTGTGGTTGTCCTGAAAATATGGAATGCAAAGGCCTGCCTGGTTCACTGTTCACACAAGCATGGCCATCGCTTGATGGCTGCAACATCAAGCAATGACTTACACGTGTGAATGGCCCATCACGGGTGAAAAACCAACCACCCACAGATAAAACTTCCATGTTTCCTTCCATGAGATATTCTGTGAGTATCCTTAGCCTTCCAGAGCTGGCATGTTGAGCTTGCCTTGTGCCCAAACAAGCCTGATTGCTCAAAAGCTCTTTCATGCCAGCTAACCCAAGTGGCCCCAATGCAAAAAGAGCCTTAAAGCTCTTCGCCTTGCTTGCTGCTCCATCTCTGGGATTGCCAGGTATGCTCTTTTTCTCACCTTCACCCACTAACTGCCTCCAAGGGTTTGACCATAGATTATTTTTGCATGTATAAGTGTCCCCCGATTTACACAGGGGTTACGTTCTGGGTCTCTGTGCACGTAAGTGGAAATCACATACGTGGGGAGCACCCCCTAAACACCCATTAATTGCCCTCTCTGCTGCTCTCTCTCAAATCCAGACCAAAAACCCTGCATACAAAATTATCCACATCTCTGGAGCCTGGAGTATGCGCGGCAAAGTGGTTATTGCTGTGGCACTACCATGTGCATCAGCTGTTAGGCGGGGAGGCTGAGCAGCCTAAACAAAGCCCTGATGCACCTCCAGTCTCTTTGTGGCTTCCTCAGCCTCACTGATGTCCTCTTTAGGCCCTGGGGAGGGTCTCCTTGTGAGTCATGAGGACTTTCCAGCTTTCCCCCACCATTTCCAGGTTTGAATTGAATCATTGATTTATTTCCTGGCACCACAGGTATACACGGCCGTTTGTGAGCCAATCATGCATAAGTGGTAGGGGGGGACAACTGCATATGTTACCCTTGACATCAGACCCTCGTGTAAGATCAGGGATTACTGTATTCTATTAGAGAAGTCAGTGGGAATAGCCTCATCCCCTCCTCTTTTTACAAAACCAACAGTAATTCACATTCAGAAACTGGGGGAAAGGGGTAACAACAAAGAGGTCAATATTCTTTCTATGATAAGCACTCCCCATTCCCTTTTATTTCTGTTGTTTTTTAGGGCAGAGGACCCCTCCCATTCCATTAGGGACCACTTGCCATTGGTCGATGGGGCCAGAGGCAAAGGCTACAAAATCCAGCAGTTTCAACACCTTTCCCTGCACCTGTCTCTCCAGGGATTATAATTTTCAAGCCATCCCAGCCAGGCAGAAGCTCTTAAGGAGGGCATGGAGCAGGGCCAGTGAAGGGTGTAGCTTGCAGAAGGATGGGGCTTGAAGAAGAGTCCTGAGGCTCTGAGGGAGAAGCCCTGAGTAGCGCAGTTTTAAATCTGCTTCCAGCTCAGAACCATCAAACATGCTAGCAACCCAAAATAGAAAGCAAAGGAGAAGGTCAGATGAGTTCAAAGAAGATAATACAGCAAGAAAGAGAAAAGAGGTAAAATGAGGTGTTGATTCTTTCTGGAAGGACTTTCTCCATGGGCATGTTTGTGAACGAAGGAAAAATACGTTGACTGATGAGCTGTATATATTCTAGAAGTAATCAAATTCTATACTTCAAGACGAGGTAGCTGCTTGGGCCTGACTATGAACTATTTCAATGAGAATGTCATGGGCATGACTATGAGATTCTGGCTGAAGGCTAACCAGAATCCAGTAGCAGCATGAAAGTTTTAACATCTGAGGGCAGAACAAACCTTGCTCAAGGTGGTTACCTGCTGAAATATTCTGAGCATGAATTCAAAGAACTTGGGTTTAAGATTTAGAAGGCAGCTCAGAACTAAGTGCAGGACCATATCCTTGACTGAATTTGATGAAATCTGAGAACTGGTAGATGGTTATTTTTTCATGAACAAGGTTGAATTCGAGCAGCCATGCTGAAAATCTGCATCGGTTGTGCTCTTCAAAAGTGGGTATGTTTATAATTTAGTATTTTTTATCTCTGAGCTATTATGAGAAGTGCCAAGTCACTATCTGATTGATATTCTGTGCACACTGCTTTCTTGTGTTGTCACTATGAAGCAAAATCTGCTGAATGAAGTTCAGAACAAAGCCTAGACTTTTAGTGAATCACTGTTACACTTTGTTAATGTCAAAGCCAAAAAACGAGTACACTGTTTTAGATATACTTGGGGAAGATTATAGCTTTGGAACTGCTGTCCCCAGCTGTCTTGTCTTCACAGAATAGTATGCTTGCTACTATTTCTGTGTTCTGAATGTTTTGTTCCCTTGCTTTAAATTTTAAACATGTACAGACAGCTTACAGCATGAAGCTTGCAAAATGACATGTTTGTTCTTTTGCTATCTTTTCCAAGTCTTCCATCTGATTACATGTTTCACCTT
Organism: Podarcis muralis; assembly: GCF_964188315.1. Taxonomy (NCBI): domain Eukaryota; kingdom Metazoa; phylum Chordata; class Lepidosauria; order Squamata; family Lacertidae; genus Podarcis; species Podarcis muralis. Next base: position 34,662,099 of record NC_135663.1, on the reverse strand, counting down.
TCTTCAAATCTTTGTGATCCCTACCAACAGACCAGCACAAAGAATACTTTCCATTGGAAAATCAGACCATTTTTTTGTTGTGGTTGATGACACGTGAATCCTCCTTTTTTAAGGACAAAGTATATCACATGCAAGAGAAAAAGGTATTGTTGCCTTTTGCCTAAAACTTCCTTTAAAAACAAAGAAGCCCAAGTTGGATGGATTAATAATGCAAAAGTATGTGTTTTTCCCCAAGTTAACTAATAAATCAGATTCCAGATGCCAATTGGAAAGAGAAGAAAGATCTGGCAGTGATGAAGAACCCCAAATTGAAACCATCAGCTTTGTACCTGGCAATAATTAGGAAAGCAAACAGAAAGTTAAAAGGGAAGAAGGGAAGAAATTAGAAGAGTTCAATAAAATTGAGCATAGCCCTAGTCATTCAGCCTTTCCACTGGCTGCAGATCCTAGCTGATCAGAATTCTGTTCTTCAGATCAATAGCTATTGAGGCTTTGTTTTTGCATTATGTTTGCAAGATATGAGATGTCTTCTGCAGGTCCCTCATACCGTCTGCAAAATTGTGTAAATATAATGACTGAAGACATGAAGCTGACTCCCAACTAGACTCTAGATAGTCATTTACATATTCAAAGAAGATGGCTGCACACCCATGCATAAAAAAGCAGTCCTGTGCAAGACATGGTGCTGGTAAAAATATGGGAGAGGGAAACAACAGTGACCTTACTGTGGGTGTCTGCTATAGACTGCCAAGCGTGACTGAAGACTTGGATGATTTCTTCTTAGAGAAATGACCAAACATTCAAAAATGAGATGTATAGAAGTCATGGGAGACTTCATCTACCCCAATATCTGTTTAAACTCAAACTCATTGACAATTTCATTCCCCAGAAGGTGGAAGAAGCAAAAAGGAGATCATATACAGCATCTTGGACCTGATCATCACCAACTGATTGACAAAGTGGAAGTACTGGCAACCTTGGAAGGAAGTGATCTTGTCCTCTTGGGATTCCATTATACACAAGGCAAGGAAGGTTGATTTTCAAAAGCTCAAGGAATTACTGGGTGAAATCCCTTGGTTGAAAAAGACCCAGGTAACTACTGGCTAGTCAGCTTGACATCATTACAGAAAAGGTCCTAGAACAGATCATTAAACAGTTGGTATTTGAGCACTTAGAAAAGGATGATGTGATTACTACATCCCAGCACGGGTTTCTCAAAAACAAGTCATGCCAGACAAATCACACTTCTCTTTTTGATAGAGTTACAAACTTGGTGGATCAGGGGAATGCTGTGAATGTAGTTTATCTTGGTTTCTGTAAGGCTTTTGTCAGTCCCACTTGATAATCTTGCAGAGAAGCTGGTAAAATGTGGGCAGATGAGCTACCTGTTAGGTGGATTTATGATTGACCAAACCCAAAGAGTGCTCACTGATGGTTCCTCATCATCCTGAAAAAAGTGACAAGTAGGGTGGCACAGGGTTCTGTCCTGGTGTCAAGGATGCTTCTCAGCCAAGGAATGCACATGGCAGAAAGTTAACTCTTTATTGTGAAAGATAACAGTAGATTCTATAGCTCTGGAGACTTACGCACACTAATATAGCATTTACGCAGCTATTCCCAGGTTTGTGCTCTATGGAGCAGTTGCAGCAACTGGGGACCACTCCCCTTGCATCAGTTTATGCACCTTCCCCTGAAGGTACATAAATAATGCAGATCATTAAGCATGCAGGGAAAGTTAACACTGTATTTAAAAAGTGAGCAAGTAGCATTCCATTTAAGAAGCTCTGGACATCGAAGGAGTTCAAGGAAATGTGCTTTCAATTATAAGTAATGAATGTGTGGAACAGAGGGATTCTTTGCTACTCAAATGTAGCATAAAACAGCTGTCTAAAAATCTCACAGGGCTCAGATATACATTTCAATTTGCGATGCTCAAATGAAAAGGTCATTTCAATGGGAAAATGGGGAAAGGTGAAGAGACCATGCTCCGTTGCTGTCTCCTTGACAAAATGCAAAAGAGCATCTCAGCAGAGGGCTGTTTTAGTTTGGGGTTTTAGATTCTTGCAGAAGGGTTGGAAATTAATAAACTGGTCATCATCTGTAATATCCCTCAGGACAATCATGTAGATAGACAAATACATACATGTAGCAGAATGCATTTATCAGTTGTATATTTAAGTGAAGAAAATTAAGGGCCAAAATACCAAGTTCCAACACTTAAGGGTGTTTTTTGGGGGGTGGGGGTTAAGCACCCCATATGTTTTAAAAACTGGAATGTATAGAACAGTGAACTGCTGTATTCACTTCCTTCTTGGAAATAGTTTTTGAGTTATCAGCCTTGAAGTTATTCAGCACTGTAACGCGCACGTGTGTGTGTGCACACACACAAACAAAAACTCAACACAAACAAAAAGGGGCTATACAAAGGAGGGAAGGAGAAGGGGGGGATTTTGACTGCTGCTTTTAATGTGCACCATGTTTTTTATATGTTTCACAGTCTTGATCTGCTCCCCTTGTGATTTCCTTTCTCTGTCTGAAATGTGCATAACAATTAGCAGCATCTGTGGTTGTCAGGAAACATACATAATAGGAAAAGGATTTCTTATTTTTAAACCTCTTTGAGTTGTAAACAGGTATTGATTTATTCTTCCCCAGCAGACTAGTCACTTTGGAGAAAAGATGCAGAAGTTTTAAACTTGGGTTTTACTCACTGAAGTGTTTGTGTGCATGTAAGTGTGAGTGATAAAGCTAAAGTATATTATATAAATATACCAAAGCAGACTAAGGTATTGAACATAAAACCTGGGGTGGGTGTGTGTGTCTAGTGTTTTCTAACTATTTGAATGTAATGGAAAGGGAAAATGGAAATCTTTCGGCATTGATGAAGATTTCAGCAACTCAGACGCATGGCAGAGAGAATGAATATCTGTTTAAAGGGAAACAAGACCAGCTGGTGCTAATGCCTGGTACTTTTTTTTGCTTTTTCTTTGGCATGTGTGCTGGGTGGGGGAGAGGATGACAAGAAACACAAGTTGTGAGCAGCAAAAGGCTCAGAATTGGCTCCAGCAACAGCCCACCAGCTGCCATTTCAATGTGCATTGTGTCCCTTTCCACGGTGTAGCTTCTAATTCAGTTTTACAGTCAGGAAAGAATAGGAAGCAATCACGACAACATCCATCACCAAACATCATGATAAATAACCTGTTGTTGAGATCACATATGTATCTAACTCGGTGAAGCTTGAATGGGAAAGGAACTGACATAGAAGTTGCTACAAGTACATCCACACACACAATTGTAGCTGAAATCAGATGAAAAAGAGAAAATGTGCCCATCCCCATTGAATACACTCAAAATGAGCGAGATAAATATATTGTTACCTGGGGTTTTTGTTTCTAATATATAAAGAGGGTATCTCTCAATGCCCTTGATTTCCATTGTAGTGGAACTGATGAAATCCAAAACAGCATGATCAATGTTGAGGAATGTTGTGAAATTTCATAGCTATAGAGTATTTTTTTGTTGACAAGAGTTCTGAGGAAAACCAAGCCACTCTCCATGAAAGTCCAGAGACTCTTTAATCTTCCTTCTGAAGGCCGAGCAACAAAAAGGCTGAAGAAAGCCTAGCAATGCAAAAGGGAACATAATTTTGCAAAGGACCAACATCTTATTAGGTTGTTGTTTCACACATTCTACCACAACAGGGTGAGTCCAAGACATTCTGTCACCTGAGGCAGAGGAGCAAATGTTTCCTGTCCTAAGCCAAAGTATATATCACCCAAGGCTAGATAAGTTATTGAAGCCTTTAAGGCAGAAAATCCAGAAAGGAACTTTCTCCGGAAGTAAAAATGCAAGAATAATAAATTGAATAGCTAAGGTTTTGCAGCTATTTCATGATGACCCAAATCAGCTGCCTGAGGTGGACACCCCACTCTGCTAAATCATAGGACTAGGGCTGTACAGCAGCAAATCTGAATTTGCTCTCAAGTGTATGCACAGTGAAACTACAGCCTATCCTAATTCTTTGCAGACTATGCTCATATAAAACACCTGTTTCCCACCTGCTCCTTCATAGATGATTTTTTTAAGTGATGATGATAATTGGTGAAGAGTCTCTATGGCTGCAATGCCATCCTCACTTACTTGGGGGGAAATCCCACTGAATTCAGCAGGACTGTTTAGATATGGCTAGGAAGGCACTGTAAAACAATAGAGGGGAAATGCAATGTCCATTGGAGTTATCCATAAGGGCTGAACTTTATTCGTTCATTTAGAATATTTATAGATAGCTAAGCATTAACAGAATACCTTCATGATATTTTCTGTTCCTCTCATGGTTAGCAGAGTGAGGCAGCCACTTCAGGAAGTGGATTTAAGGTGTCATGAAAGGTCAGCAAAAGGTTACTTTTTAGTTTATTATTGTAGTAGTTGTAGTATTTTTACTCACATTTGTATGACTTTCTGGCCCACATACCAAAATAACTTGGGTGGTGGCGGCGGAGGGGACAATTTGCATTTCCTTCAGGCAGCAGAATGTTCTAGGGAAACAGTATTTTCTTTGGACTTTTATTCCATTCAATTTCAGAACAGTATTTTAAGGTACAAATAGTGAAACAGCCTGAAAAGTAGAACATTCCTGTTATCACCCAAAATAGAACATTCCTGTTATCACCCAGTGACACCATGACCAAAATAATCAGTAGTAATCTGGCCACATTAATTATCTGGCCCTCCAAATGCCCCATAAAGACCATTTTGCCCACTTCTAGTTTTTGAGCCCAGCTGAGCAAAACTACATTTAAACTCACCAAGGAGGGACATTTGCAGAGAAAGTCTGGCAGCTGGGGGAAGTGTTAAGAATTCTCTCCCACCTATTATTTCTCAATTGAAAATTCTCACTCTCTCTACCAGCATTATAAAGGAAAGACAGTGTTGGGACCCCACATTTTTTCTTTAATGTCCAATTTGGTCTCGGCTTGAAAGTTGAACACATGACTTTGAACCTCAGCGTTTTGTGTGCACTTGTACTATGACTCTCTGAAGCTGGAATGCATTCATCTTCCGGGTGTCGAAAGGCACAGGCACCAGATGTGGGTCCAGCTCAGACATCTGTCAACTCAAAGGAAACACATGCATTTCCTCTTTAGACAATGCCATGGAAGGTGCATGTGAATCACAGCACTTTCTCATCAATTGAACCCTTATTCAGGTGCCCAGAGCCGAATGTGTGAAAGTGAGTGTGGGACTGTGCTTGCCTCTTGCCCAGCCCCATTGCCCTTCTGGTGTCAGAGGGTGAAATTAGCAGCATGGAGCTTGCTCAGCGCACCTAGGCTCCCTTTGTGATTTAGAAACCTGATGGTGCAGGGCTCTTAGTCATTGGCGGAGCCTACATTAGTACAACAGACTTCCTGCTGCAGACCTCCAACAGATGAAAAGTGATGAGACTGGGAGATGGCTATGAGGCGAAGAGGCCAGGGTCAGAATGTGCACCCCTGCTCTTCCTCTCATGTGATGTTAACCATGTGAGGACAAAACTGGCATGGTCCAACCCCATGCAAGTCTGAAGCCATCCAGGACTAGATGACCCACATGGTTCCTTTCAACTCTACAGTCCTATGATTCTATGATTAGACATCTCAAGGCAACTAGGCTGGGGTCATAAAACTCAATAGCTGACCTGTTTGGGATGTGCAACTGACTATCAGATGTCATAATAATAAATGGGGAAGTGTTGTAACTCAGTATAAGAGCATTCGGCTTTGCAGGAACAAGATCCTGGGTTCAGTCCCTGGCATCTTCAGGTAGGGGAAGATTCCTTCCTGAAATACTGGAAATCAATATAGGCAAAACTGAGCTAGATGAGCCATTGCTCTAGCTCTGCATAAGGCAGCTTTCTAGGTTGCTAAGGACATAGATGCCATCTTCTAATCCCTGAGAAATTTTAAGAATAACAACTCATCTTCCCCAAAACATTCCATCACTCCTTCTACTAGCAGACTCAAGTGGTGAGCGCCAGAAGAAATGCAGCCAAAATGGAATTAACAGGAGGCTCAAGGGAACCCTGGGACATGCAGACAAGAAATATAAAAAACCATTAAAAAAAAAATCTAAAGCGGCAACCCACAAAAAACCCTGCTGAAGAAGGTCTGAGCATGCTCAGCAGACATGGAATGTTGAGTGTTGGAAAGTAAATCTGAAAAGAAAGAAGAAATATACCCAGAAGAGACAAAGGAGAGTGAACACTTCTTGGAGAAATGCTGGTTGTAACTCTGAAGAGAACTCCTGTTGGAGGTCAGGATGCACTGGAAAATTTAGTTATGGGACCTGCATGTTCTGTTCTGCGGTATCAGATTTTGGCCTTGGATATCTGCAGCCACAGTGCTGTTTTTAATATAAATATATGTTCCTTTAAAAGCAAAGCCCAAACTTTATGCATCTCTGTTAAAGTATTTATTGGCCGTTTAGAATTTATGCATTTTGGTTTTTATGACAGTCACTGGATGAGTACAAGGGAGACATCTACTGGCCAAAATGTGCTACGGCTTGAGACAATTTATAGCTTACAGGCATCAGTTGTAAGCTTACACGGAGAAGGGAAACGATGACACACCATGGTGGACTTCCATTTGACCTACATTCACGACAGCATAAACAAGAAAGTTACAATGAAACATTTTCTTCTTCTTCTTACTTGACTATCTAAGTCAACCTCTTATCACCATTCCATACAAAAAATCTTAACAATGACAGATGGAACTATAAACACAGCTTTATGTAACTCATAGGATGGTTTTTGTTTCAGCTGCTCTGGAAGGCTGTCTATGACTTTTTTTAAAAAAATGCTTTGGTGATAAGCTCTCTAGACATCAGTTGGTTACTAAAATTTAATGAGAAAATGTTAAGCAAAAAGGAAATAGGACCAGAGGATGGTATACAACACAAGGAAATGAAATACGTGGCAGAAGGCAAAGAAGGCAAAGCAACAGAAGAATCTCCTATGTTCTTAACAAAAATGTACATGTATTTAAAGAGCCTTTCTGAACTTACCATTTGTAGTGGTGCAGTTACTGTTTTATTTTTTATAGATTTTTGTGTATACTGCCACACAGCATTGCACTTACTCAGCTGGTATTCTAATGTGCTCAAAATATTGCTTTTTTCCTCTACCACCACCACACATAAACAATAATAGGGAAAAACCCATACTTTAGTGAAATATCCAAGATGACTCCTCAGTATTGTCATTTGTGTGTCCTGTGTACAAGCAGCAGCCTGGTTTCTGTGTGGAGAGTGTTAGTGGGTATGCTTTGGCAATCATCTGCTTTGTACCACTTCCCTCTAACTGGCTCAAGCTGTCAGCCTGTGAGCTCAGTCCAGAGGAGAGATATGACAGATAGAGATAGCAGTACCAAGTCAATGTACTGCCCATGACAGCAATCATCAGCTGTTGACCCAAAAGTTCATCACAATAACCAGGTTTGCTGTCCCTTATCTTGCCCAACCAAAGGTGGCAACCCTACTGTACACCCCAAAGATCATGTGAAATCTGGAGGGCCTCAAGTTCCCCATCGATGAAGGACTGTTTCCTAGCATGGTAAGAAAGAGGAGAACTGAGGAAATTTAGCATCTGCATTAGTATATTCTGCCATGGTACCGGTAGGAAAAATATTGGCCACTCAAATTTGTCAGTTGATCTGTGCTGCTTCTGTTCTCAGGGGTGGCTACAGCTGTGAAAGCCAAAGCACCCTGGATGAGGCCCTCGAATACCCTGGGGACTTACCTTCAGCAAGCAGTTGTACAGGTGGCAGAGAGAGAAGCCCTTTTGTAGATGCTCTTTGAATCACTCCAGAAACTTGCATCTCCAGCCTACATGCATGTTGACTTGGACATAAGCCCTACTAGGCCCAGTAGCACTTAGTGTGTATAGCAGAGGTGCCCAAGTTCTTTGTATGTGGCAGTCACAACCCTTCCAAGGCCTTCTTTTCCCAGACCACACTCCTCTCTGGCCCTGCTTTCACCTTCCTTGAATGTTTTGACCTGGCTGGAATATGTACATGAACTTTGACAATGCCACTTTGCTTGCTATTTTGGAGACTAGAGGGAGCTGTGTGAGTGTATGTAGACCTAGCCTGCTATGCAATGATAAAATCAACATTAATTGTGCTGCCTTTTACCTCCGTTCCCTTCCTCCAGGTTGCATTGAGGGGACTGTGGACCCTGCACTACAAAATATTTTCCCACCCATAATATATATACAAACAGTTGAGCTTGATGTTCAACAATTGTAGGGTATGTGCACAGTAGTTGAGCTATACAAATCAACCAGGGTACACACAAGCACTTGTATGAGTGTAAAGGCAGCTTGTACCTGAATGCGTGGAGGGTGTGTTTGCAGGATTGTGGATGTCCATCTTCCATGTGTTCACTATAAGGTCTGAAAGAGCCCCTGAGTGTGATAAACTATGCACCTGGACAGCTCTCTTCATGCAACTGAAAACCCTGGAAAAGCAAGACGCCTGACTGCATGTGCAACTGTAGATGCTGGGGCTCTTACAGACTTATATGTGTGGACATCATCCACATATGATCCAGCCTTCACCTACAAGTTCCAATAATGCCTGAAAAGGGGTCTTGAAAAGAGTTTGTGTTGATACAACATGTCTCTCAACATGACCATAAGCCTGGGAAAAGTCCTCAGCCATGCACACACATGCACACAACTTGTGCATATATAGGCCCTATTCAGATCTTCAGATGAATATTTGGAGGTCAGAAATGGGACAGCAATGTATAATCCCATTTGCTTCTCTTCACACATTCACTGGATGTGTGAAAAGACTTTTGTAACCACAAGACAATAAGGTAGGTTTATGTGCAGGAATCCAAACCATTTAGGGACAAGAAATCTAGGAATAGGTTTATTAATCTATTCAAAATTCCTATCTATGTGTTTGCCAAAATCCTCTGGAACAGACCAGGCCTATATAAAATTGTGGTGGGTGGGGAGATACACATGAGTGTATCTGGAAGGAAATGTATATACCACCCGCAGTGCAACGCTGTATACCAGGGATGTCCAAATCCCAAGAGACTGCGATTTACTCACAGAATAAAAAACTGGCAGTGATCTACCCCCCCCCCTTTTTAGGGGTTCAGGTCACAGTTGTTGTTTTTAGGGAGGAAAGTCAAAGTTCTTCACCTTTTGGGGGTTCAGGTCTAAGTAGTTGAGGTTTTTTAGGGAGGAGAGACAGAAATGTTCAGCTATCTATAAGGGGGAAAGGGGAAAGTCGCTCACCCAAAAAATTGCTCAGGAAACAATCAGTCTCACAGAAAAAGCTCTGTCTTCTGTTCTAGCGGTCATGTGCGAATGAAGGGCGGGGAGAGGGGGCGGGGCCAGGCGCTGTTTTGCCTCCGCAAAGGAAAAAGACCACGCGATCGACAGTGATCGACAGAAACCTCCCGGGGATTGAGCAGTCAATTCCGGTTGGACTGGTTGGACATCCCTGCTGTATACAACGGTATAATAGTTCCATGGTGAGAACAATTTATCCTAGGCACTGTTTTGTGCCTTACATATTGCTGTCTTTTCTGATGAAATTTGAGTACAGGATGGGAAATCTGCTTTCAAATTGAAGTACTTCACATATAGTTGCATTAAAAAAATAAGCCCCCCCCCCCAACTATTGATTGTATCATTTATAGCATTATTTTATAAAATTGGCAAAAAATTATGAGATACTATGAGCATGGCAAGATTCTTATCACTCAGACATTTGGCTTACTTGAACCCATTCACAGCATTTGCCTCACACTTCTTTCAACTCCTTTCCTCAAAGGACTAGATGCTACATTAAGGACCTTTCTTTTTATAGGGCTGTTGGAAACCAGCCCATTTCCAATATACACAAGTTTGGCATGGAACACCACACAAAAGCAGGCTGGCCTGCAGTACAGTATGTGGCTTTCAAACACACAGCCAAAATTCTAAAGCAACATGTCTATATTTAAACTCTTGGAGTTATGAGTAGATTCCTGAGGAAACATGTGTTTTAGCTTAACTATTTCCAGTAAAGATGGCAGGTGCTTAGTACTTCTGAAAATACAGCCACACATATTAAAGAGACCAGGTTTAGGAACCTAGGGAACAATTAGGAAAGTCTTGGACTTTAGTTATTAAAATCTATATTCACAGCAAAATGAATTGGTGTCTGCAGCAACATTTCTAGTGCAGATATTAATATGCTATTGAAGAAGTTTCCACTTGCATATGACTAGAGATATAAGAAGGTGACATTTTCCATTCCTGTATTCTGTATTCATCACATGCATCGATGTTTCCATTCTACTGCAGTTCATCTTCCACCAAAAACTGTTATCCATCTTGCTGTATGCTGTGATGAAATCACAGAGTTTACAAAAAATCTCATTCATTTGAATGCAAAAGAAACACAATGGAAATTTGGGGTGGGGTGGGGTGACTTAATCAATTACATAACCTTAACAAATGGAAAGCAACAACAACAGTAAATACCAATCATATTATCTGGATTGATTTCTGACATGGGACACATAAGCGAACATTGGCAATCTTTGTTCCTTATTCTGTTTCCATCGGAATTCCCTAGCATCCCTAATCATGACACATTTGTAACGCCAACTGATTTACAAACGCTTGGCTATGTAAAATGTAGGCACCTAGTTGCATCATCCAATTATTCCATTCCACCTTAAATATATTTTTGTGATAGGTTTTGTGATATATAGAATTTTGTATGGTTACAAACAAGGGAAGCATGGATTTACACGACAAGGTCCACAGGACAATTTGGCTATGGATTAGCAGTGAATTGGCTGCATGGTTGACATTTGTCATTATAAGAGAACTGACCAAACAAGGTTGGATATTGTGTTGGAGGATTATACTTAACCTTCCTTATGTCCATTTTGCTGCCTATCTCTGTGCTCTTCGAGAAAATTTCACAAAGTGTCTGATACTTTTCAAGCCATGGGGTACTCAATGCCTTCTGCTTAACCTTTCCTGGGTGACCTTGGTTTGCACTTGAAAAGTGTTGCAGAAGGAACGTGCTCCCTACTGTGCAGCACATACAAAGTTGGAAGATCAAGGCTTTGCAGAAGATAATAGGAAGCATGCTGAAGCTACTTAGGTTGACATCATAACAAAGCACCCGCACACTGCTCCGTGGATTATGCAGAGAGGCTATCGCTGAGTAAACCTTAGATTACCTTTGACCCTACAGTGTCAACTCCAGAAGGTACCCTCGGTGACAACATGTCATGGTGGACCAAGAAAGGCCCCCAAGATCTGGAAATGGTTGACTACAATGTTGAAGCTCTCCTGAAAGAAAGCGCCTTTTCTTGTTTGTTTTACAAACAATGCCCATTGCAGCATGGTCTTCAAAGCTCATTTGCTGTGAGGCAGTCCCTATCAACTTTAACAAGACTAGTCTGGAGTAGGTGCCTTGTATGAAAGTGGAAATGGAAGGTCAATTTAACCGTGTTATTTATTTATTTAAAAACCTTTCTAAACCACTTAATATTTTTTAAAGAACCCTGTAAGCAGTATACAAAACAAACATAAAACAACCCAACAGTTTTATTTTAAAATGGGAGAGAACATATAAAACAGTAAGCAGTTTTACAAAAACACAAAATCTATCATCTGACGAATCTAGATCAGGTAAAGCCTGGGCAAAAAGATATGCCTTTAAAATACAACTGAAGCAACTGTTGGATGACATTTCACTTGAAGTCCTTGAACACAAGAAATCAAGCTAAGAATTTAGGACCAGCAATATATTTCAGATCAGTTTTCACACTGTTTAGTTGTTGTTTTAGTCAGTGTACAGTGAGAATACAATGGGCCAAGTTTGTTTTGATTGACTGAAAAATATTGTGCCTCTGTGTGTTGTTGTTAAAAAAATGAGGTGCCAGTACTCATATCTTCATAAAAATGCCTTGGTTTCCAGCATAAAATGGCTGGCACAGCCCAAGTCTGTTGAAAGGAACAATTGGGAGCACACTTTAAGGCTTATGTTAGCTCCTTTGCTACTGATTACCTGCCCCACATCTGAGATCACTTGTGATGTCTGGTGTGGGACAGGTAGGCCTGCTTTGGGGGCCCCATCAGACCTAATTTGGACTATAGGCCAGGGCTTTCCAACTGCTGATATATATTATTGTGCTGCAGTATTTATTGAAGTTCACCTTAATCTGCCCCTTTAAAAAAAGAGAATCTGTCACTATACTCCAAAGAAACCAATAAACAGAACACAGATATGAATGTTGAGACTCTTTCAGAAAGAAAATGGGGCCTGGATGATTAGAAAGTAGTGATTTGACCGCAAAAATCAATCTACTTAAAAAATGCATAACAGTGAAACAAAGGGGTGGGGAAGCCACTTAATGCTGTTTTCTTTCTTTCTTCTTATTTCTCGCTAACAATGGAGAGGACGGGGGAGGTTTCTCTCGGTTAAAACTCACAATAGTGACTAATTCTTTCCATAATGCAATGTTTGTGGCCTTTAATTGAGAGTGTGCACTCGGCCTTTGTTGAAAGTACCACCCTGCTGTGTACATTTGGCTTTAATGAAGTATAGTAAAACTGCACACATTCCTGAAATATTTCCTCCACGATTTTATTGGCTGCAAAATTGGTCCAGATTGAGGATAACAATCGATGTGAAAGGGAGCAGCTAGTAGTTGTAATAATAATAAATTAACACTTGTTGCCATAGAGACAGCTTTATTTTAGTCTTTACCTGTATTAAATGGCGTATGAACAACATATATTTGCTTTGGCCCCAGAAGAAAACCTCCACACACCCCTCCGCCCTCGCCTACCATATTCCGAATGGATTTAACCAGAGATTACCATAGACACTTACATCTGAAAGAATGTTCGTATTATACTGCAAATGGAGCCATAAAGTAGGCTTAAACTTTCCATCAGTCAGTTTTATAACACGTGAAGAAGTTATACTTGCAGTCAAAGAGGCATAAAGTTTTATCCTGGAAGAAGGAATGTATATTTGGTTTCATAAATTAAAGCGGAGTTGACTTATAAATTAGAGCACAAGCATTGCTGATCTCATTGAAGAGCAGATGCATCAGATTTTAGCACATGCTCTAGCACTGTAAAGTTCTGCTTGGAATTAAAAGTGCCTTCAAACATGACATGTTGCATGTGTTTTTGGCTAGCGACCAATACAGCTGTGTTTGACCTTGTAAATATATGATATATAACAAAGGAGATCACTGTTCTAATTTCAAATGCCAGCTCCTACCTGCTTATTTAATTTGAAAGCTCCAGCAGATGCACTTCTCATTTTGCAAGAGCAGACACTGTCTTCCATAAGCATTAAACTTCCACAACATACATTGAAACATCTGGTCTCCCCTTATGCCTGTATCAGTTCTCCTGAATGGGAGGGACAGTTGCTTAGTGGCAGAGTACATGAGTTGCACGCCGAAGGTTCCAGATTCAATCTCTGGCATCTCCAGGAATGAGGAAGAGGAAGCAGTTGATACAAAAGGCCTCTGCCTGAAAAACTAGAGAGTCATTGCCAGGTAGAGCAAATTACAAAGGGCAAGAAGGGCAAATAGTCAGATCTGCTACAAACACAGCTTCTGATGTCCCTATGAATGCAAAGATGATGGTGAGGAGTGTTACCATAAGGGTCCCATGAGCTTAGCCTTGTGCACTGCCAGTGCAGTGGACACATGCGTACAGGCTTCACACCCGACAGCATTTGCCCACAGGCAGGTGCCACACCAGGCAAGCATAGGGTGGTGCGCATGGATTGAGGGCATTATATAGGATGTGAGAAATGGCCAGAGCCTTTCTATACTTCCTGACAGTTGGGCACGTTTTTCCTCATTAGAATATGGCTTGCTGAGTGCTTGTGGAAACATAACAAGGTTGGGACTCTGTCATGTTCTGGAATTGGAGCCCCCAGTGTAGTGCCTGTACCATCACAACACCCTCAGATACCTCGTTTCGTGCCAGTGAAGCTCTATTGTTCAACCCAAATTTTGATTTTTGTTTATTAAATGAGGTTGTTGTTTAAAAACGACAACAACGAACGCCTTTTTGATGTTTGGTGGGGATTTTCCTTTTGGAAGGGAGAGGTCTGATTCCTTTCTACCATGTTTGATTTTGCAGGGGAGGGTTGCCTGTTTTTTGGGAGGGGTGAATGTTTCGAGCACCACAAGTTTCTGTTGATGGAGGTGTCCAGTAATAATTGTAAGAGTCTACCTTTTCAGGGATTTAGTAGAACCCTGAGTAGATCATTAATGTATGGACATACATACCACTTGCTATGTACAGTGGTACCTTGGGTTACAGATGCTTCAGGTTACAGATGCTTCAGGTTACAGACTCCACTAACCCAGAAATAGTACCTCAGGTTAAGAACTTTGCTTCAGGATGAGAACAGAAATCGTGCAGCAGCGGTGCGGCAGCAGTGGGAGGCCTCATTAGCTAAAGTGGTACCTCAGGTTAAGAACAGACCTCCAGAATGAATTACCATAAGTTCTTAACCCGAGGTACCACTGTATATATTTTTGTGTATTATGATCATGCTGCACCTGCTGTTATGGAATAAGACCAGATGCCCCCATGATTGCTACCTATTTTATTGGTAAACTGTATGATGACACCATGCCTTATTTTGTTATGCTCAGACAAGATAAACCTCTGACATTTCTCACCTTTTTTATTATGGAAAGGGTTTTATCAAACTGGGAAGTACAAGTTGTTTTGGCGTGGACAGTCTCCATCCATTAGTATAAGTAATAAGGAAAGCATGATAAAGCTAGACAAATGCTCAAATAAATAACCTCAAGTATTCAAAAGCTGCCTGCGTGAACAAAGACAATATATTTTATACTGTGAGGAAAGCAGAATATGCCAGGTTTGTATTTTCCACATCTCTGATTTCAGGGACAGCCTTGGTAGGTGGCAGAAAAGAAAATCTTTGTGCCACCCTCAATGAATTCCTAGTTTGAGGTCAACCTCCTAAAGACTTCACACATGGCAAACTCTCAGCCATGTGGAATTAATGACTACTAATTTAGCTGATTTTATATTTTTTAAAAAATATGTCTGCCAACACTTTGTTTAGGGTGGCTTTGGATTCTGGGTTAGCTTTCGATTCTAATTTAAATACTAGAAGCAGGACAAAAGCACTGCGTCAGTTAAGCACTTAAATGACTCGATTAATATTGCCCACCATGCATGTTTGTTTGGCTACTTTCCTAATACACTATTAAAATACTGGTGTTTCACTTGACAATGAAACCAGCTTTGTGTAAATTGGAGCTGGATTCTCTTATCATGGAGAGAGGGAAGCAAAAGGGGCCCTGGCTGGTGGGCTGAAACCGACAGGACTTAATTGTGCAAATGGTAATGAGGCTGAACAGGCGGCAGATGCTCACGTGCCTTTACAATCCAAATCCTACCAACAAATTCCTTCCACAGAAACTTTAAGGAATGCCTTGGCACCCTGGAGATGGCGATAGACCCAGTGTCTGAGCCACATGACACCTGTTAAATCTATTGTTCCCAGCCAAGCAAAACAACTTTGCGGCACAATGCTGAAGTTGTTTACTGTCGCTCGCTGTGACAAAGGGCCTTCCTTCACCATCTTATCATTGTTCTTTGCAATGTCTCTCTATGGCATCAGCCGTGCAGTGCAATAAAAATGCTCAATTCATTATAAGGGAACATCTGATTCTTTAAAAGCAACATTTGTACTTACTGCTATTGATAGCACACTCCACGCTGAAAACCGAGCTTTCACTATGATGCATGTGTCACCGGTGCCTCTGAGCCTTCTAATTAATCTTTTGTATCTCTCTTTAAGATCTCCTCTCTCTCTCTCTTTCCCCTGTCTCCTCCTCGTAACTGTTTCAACTTTTAGCATCTGTTTCCCCAAAGGCCTTACAATTTCCTGATTGCATTTTTATTCACTATCATCTTTGGGGTGACTTCATCCCACTTTTGAGCATATCCTAAATTATGTCTGCATAAGGGATTGCGGATAAAACTGTAATTTAGATTTTCTTCTGAACTGTAGCCTTCTGCCCTCCAAGCAATGTTGCACTCTCAAGTTCCCTTTCTTTTCTTTCTTTCAGCTTTTAGCTTTCAGCTTTCAGAAGTACCCTTTGACGCATCCCAGGTTGGTGCTGTTCTGGAAAGAAAATAAAATAAAATAAATTGTAGTACATGCACAGACTGGCCCTTCAATTTTCTCTGCCACTACACATACAGTGCTGCCTTTCATATTTCTCTGGTTCATGAGAGAGAGGCCTATTCTCCTCACCAAAACACAAGCAGCAGTAACGTGAAGGAGGATCAGACTCCCAGGCAATGCAGCATACTTCACATTATGAGACAGGCTTTTATTTTGAAAAATTAACATCACATCCAGGTTCTCCATCAGCTAGTAGGGGAGAAGGAAGACATATGACAACTTTATGAAATCTTAGCCTGATGGCACTCTCTAATAATAGCACCAAACAGAGTAGGACCATTTTGGCCCCTTGTACTGACAGGACATAGGATACACAAGTGCAAAACCTAATGTGGCACTGGAACACCCTTCCTTCACTAGTGAACAATCCCTGAAGGACTGTTTCGTCCAGATGAAGCCAGATCATCACTAAAACCAGAGGGGGCCCTGTCCCTATGCATACGGTGGTCTTTGAGGCATAGGGAACAGTGGGAGTTGTACTCTAGGAGGCTAAGGCGGGCAAGGGCCCACAGCCCAGCTGGCCAGGTGGGGCTCATTATCTTGAGGAGGAGGGATGTGATTCCTCAGCTGGAGTAGACTCATGACAGGTGAGGGTCACATGCCTCATCAAGCCCAGATGCTGCAATCAGCATGCAAAGGGCAAAGGGGAAGCAGAGCTGTGTCTGCTTAACTGCCAATGTTAATGGGCCTTGGCTTGGATGCTCCTCGACCTGTATGGGATTGTGCTTCAGGTTTGACTCGGGGCTGTATTCTGACTGCTGGACTGCCAACTTGGCTACTTGGATTGACCCTAGATTGCGTTTCCTGATCTTTGGACTTGGGACTTTGCTTGTGTGGCTTGAATCCCCGGACTTGGGACTTGACATAATGTCTTGCTGCCAGGTAGGCCAGGGGTTCAGGACAGTGGGGAGGTTGGCTTACTGGAGTTTAATTAGCTGATGCAGGATGATTACCTTAGGCTGAAGTTATATATTATAAAGTCCACAACATTCTTAAGTCAAATGCATTCCTAATGCCACAAGTTAGCTGTTGAAAAATGCATTTTCCCTCATTAAGTTCTGAACTAATATTTTAGCTATACAAAATATATTTTGGTAGAGCTTTTTCAGTGTTAAGGAAAGCAATGTGTGGGTGAAGTAAAGAACATCATTGAACCAACCCCTTAAATGTATTCTGTTTCTTTCCTTCCTTTTCTTTGGAAACTTGCATAAAGCTTCCCTTAGACGTTTGGGCTGATGTTATATCGCCTTGGATTGTTGAGAGACAGCCAAAAGATGCCTATAGCTTCTTGAAGCTCCAGTTGCTCACGCTAAACTTTATGCTTTGCTTTCCAGACAATATTAACAGGAACTCAAATGCAATTCAGACATTACTTATTCCTAAAACTAAACTCTGTAGCTGTGTGAGGCCAGGGTCTTGAAGAGCTGAGGGAGTCATACTTTCCGTAGGCTTCATGCCGAGCTGTATACAATTGACATGTTAAGATGTTTCCATTTTGGTGATATTTTGTGTAGGTTTGACAAAATTTAAATGGCAATGCCTAGCCTTGTGGAAGTTAACTTGCCTCGGTTTTGCAATCCATCCCTCACTTTCATATTGCCACCAACATAACACATCTAGTGAGTGACAGGCATTGAATTACATCCCTCTTTGAAACACTCTGATACAAAACCATACTTCTAGTTGTCGTCATATTTTATTTTCAAAGCACCTAGAGTTACTAGGAACTGTACAATAATTAAAAAACATAAGGCTTTGCCATCAATTTATAACCTGATAATTTACAGATACGCCTAAGGGAGAAAGGAGGTGATAAATTAGAAAGGACTGGGTTTTTTAATGCTACAAAGAGACTATGTTACATAGGAAGGAGCCACAATTTAATTGACCTTATGATGAATCACATATTTCACTCATGTTTTGGAGAATTGGCTCCAGCAGTTGAACTTTTTCTAGATCAGGGGCTGGCCTCCATTTTGAAAAAAAAAAGAAAAAAAGAATTGAAAGTGGTAAGACCTGACTGTAAAGTAACACAGGCCCTGGCATTCTTGGACAGCAACCAGGGCTGGACCTCCTGGGCCCACTGTCAGAGGAGGAACTGCACCAGAAAAGACACATTGCCTATGGCATCATCAGAACATGCTTTTGAGATGCACAAGCACGTGATGAAAGCAACAGCTATCCCTGTTGTTTGCCCCTGAATTCAGATATTTGGAGGCCACTCTGAATATCACAGATGGTGCTGCTGCAATGGCAGCAAAAGCCAAATGGAGGCATTTCCAAGGTGGCCAGGGAAACTTTGGATCTGCCAGGTACAAAAGCCCTTCTTCCATAAGAACATAAGATGTGTCTGCTGGATCAGGCCAATGCCCCATTTATTTCAGTATCCTGTTCTCACAGTGACTGATCAGATCCGTGTGGGAAGCATATGTATTACCTGATCAGCCCTGGAACAAGAAAGTATGCCAGTCCTAGAGTATACCCATCAGTATACCTCCCGTGACCCACCCATCCATAAAATAGGATTGCATTGTCCATGAAGTAACCTTGAGTGAAGCAAGTCTTCACACAGGGTGGCACTTGGCATGAACAAAGGAGTTCTTTCCTGGGTTCTATTGCAATGCCTAAGTTCAACCCAAAGATGCTGTATTAACATATCAGGTATGCTTAAAATTGAAGGGATAAATAGAGGTGCTTCTAACGTTTCCATTCTGATATTTTCCCAAGCCTACATCTAATGCAGAAGCTATACAATATAAGACTTTCCTGTCAGATACAGGGGGAAAAACCAGGGGGAGATCAGATATAACTCTGGGCTTATAATGTTACAATAAAATCTATATTTATAATCAAATGTCACTGTTTTTATTATGCATGGTGATGTTTATGTGATTGTTAATTACCCTCAGTAACAAGGGTGGGTCATAAATCAAGTAAAATAGACAGCAATATACATGGGGAAATCAAATATTTTCTTCCCTATAGCAGCTAAACTTCAGATGACAACTTAACAGGGAAGAAAACACAAACACACACCCCTGTTGTGGTTTAAGAATATCTGAAAGTTTCTTCTTGCAAGTATAATGGACTGCAGTGTTCCCTTCCAGCTGTTTTCGACTAGAATTTCCATCAGCCCCAGCCAGCATTTCCACAGTTGTTACTTGCCAAGATGCTTGTGTTGTCATCAACACTACTTTGTGTATGGTCACTGTAATTACTCTACACTGGCCACATTCACACCATACATTTAGAGCACTATGATGCCACTCTATGATCCTCCAAAGAATTCTGGGAACTGTAGTTTGTTAAAGGGACAGAGTCACTTTCCTGAGCTACATTCTGAGAGTTCCCTGTGAAGAGGGTTTGATTGTTAAACCACTGTGGCAACCGTCCCCCTGAGTGGAATAGGGGCAGTGGGACGACGACTGTTTAAAGTGGTGTCATAGAGTATGATGTGAATGTAGCCACAGTCATCGCAGGCCATATTCTTGCATTCCATGTCCTTCTGGTATCACTGCTAGCATTACTTTTTTCCAAACCCATGTACGTATAACATCCCATGACTCCAGGAAGTAGATGCTACTCCAGGAAACCTTGTGCCATAATAAATTGGTTCATTTTAAGGTACCGAAATACATCCTTTTTACATAGAAAAGTTAAGTCCATTGGCAAGTACTTTATAATAGCCCATCGTCCAATCACTGTTCAGAGGCTGCATACCTTTCACAACCATATGCCAAGATTAGATGTTGCTAAATGGATTATTGCTTGAACCCGACAGGGCAATTCTTCACCAGCAAATTTAAGGAATTAAGCAGACCATGCAACATATTAACAGTATGATCTTAAAGATGATAAATATGCCTATTAGTTGGCTTTAGAAAGTTGGCTTCATGTTCCTTCAAAAGTTGTCCACTATGCAAAGCCACCTGGGATTATCATACCAAACCTCTTGAGGGAAATAACCTTATTATAATTATTTATGCCTTAATGCATTCAAGTGATGATGCATAATCCAGTTTTCAAAGAGTTGTGTGCTCCCCACCCCCCACTAAACCATTAGGTCGTCTATATTTTTCCTGCGGCTTGCAATTTTGTATGCAATTATTCACAAGACGTTGTTTTAAAGAAAAATTATTCCAGGCACAGGCATTAGCGGAGAGCATGCGTCCCCCCACCTTTTTTGGTCATAAAATTTTCCCCTTCACTAATTAATTGCTGAATTAGTTACATGACTTGCCAAACGAGCTGTGTATCTCTTCCACTTAGCATACTTTCCCAGATAGAGTTGCATGCCAATGTATTTGCCTCATTTAATAATCAAGGTAAAATGAGTTTCTTATTTTTGCATATTTTACCCATTTCTTTTAATATTTTACTGGGCCAATTGCATATTTCAATCCTGACACTCATATTCCAGTTCTTAACACTCTCCTTCATAACTCAAGTAATTTTGTGTGTGTGCGCTCCTGGTAAAATGGGATATACTGTCATTCACTGATAAAATCTTGTCGTTAACTGATTATGGGGGTAACGCGCTGTGTGCTAAGCTGATGCTGATATACATAATTTGCAAATTGAGCTATATATTTAATATGAACTTGATTTTCCAATCGTGGTATATTGTAAGATGCTTTATGAGTTATGACTGTACCATTTACTAATTGAAACTTACAATTGATGCATTATGCATTAAGCTGTTACTTTTTCAGCGTCAACAAATTTCACAGGGGATTTCGCCCTCCTTGTAAACTGCATATAACTAATACAGAGGGGGGAAGCATATGCAACCAAGGAAATTGCTTTGTTTCACAATGTAAGGTGTGGGAACACTTCTTCAGTCAAAAGACCACATTCCCTTGAAGATAACCTTTAATGTCCCACATTCCAGTGGTGGGCAGGACTAGTGAGAAAAGTGAATGGCACAATGGACGTGACTCTTACCTAAGAAGTTGCTTTATATTAAATCAAACAATTGGTCAGTCTAGCTCAGTATAGTCTATGGTAGTGTCTCTTAAGGGTGGGATCTGTCCCAGCCTTATACCCGGGGATGCCAGACACAGAAACTGGGTCCTTTTCCATGCAGAGAAGATGCTCTCGTACCACTAAGCTATGTCCTTTCCCACAGGGGCTGCATTTCAGCTAAACAAAAGGGTTCTGCATATGCATATGTGTCTTCATCGATGTATGTATGAGGTATTATCCCATTTCCCGGACACATTCTAGTCAGGCAAATCATTCCAGCAGAGTGTGGTACAGGATTTCCAAGGGATATATTCTTCCCCTGGCTTGGAACAGTTCTAAGTCAATTGTTTGACTCATTTGAAATCCTAGGATGTTTTGAGGGGGCAGATGCTTATTGTGTTTTGGAATGAAATGTTCAGGGCAATGACAACTTTCTGAAGATGATGCATAAAACCCACATTGCATATCAGGTATTGAAAGTACAAGAAGTGTTCACGGGAGGCATGTTGCAAAAAGAAATTGCAGCAGGCAGAAAGACTACAGTAACAAAAGAATTATAAAGGGAATGATAACACTGTCAGATTTGTGGCTGGTTAAGATGAAGTCATGTACATGGAGATTTACTGCTGTTCCGTCAGATCAGATACAATGGTTTTTTAAATGCCTAATGCATGAAATTTTCTCACCAGGAGACAAGAACATCAAGGGGGGAAATCGATGTGAAATATTATGCTCATGATGTCTTTTTAAAAAGTGTAACTTTTCTACATTTTACTTCATCTGAAATGGAGCAATTACACAACTCGGTTACAAATTGATAGAGCTAGTTATCTCTCCAGGTGTCAATAGACCCATCCAATAAATAGCTTCAAAATCAAAACCTGTCTTTGACAGACTGACCTTCTTTTTCAGATACAATTCTAGGAGTACTTTAGATTTCTCAAAACTTTTAAGATGAACACTTAAAATCTCCTTATGTGACCTTAGGCATAACATTTAAAGGGGTTATCATAGGGGGTAACATGGTACAGTGCATGGAGGATTGAGGTGAGATGTGGATGATCAGGTTTCATATTCCTTGATGACCATGAAACTTACTGGATGACCTTAAGAACATAAGAAGCCCTTGTGCGTCAGACAAATGGCCTGTCCATAGTTTCCAACTATGTAACATGTCAGGATGCTCCAGCATTTGGTAGTTAGGATGGTGCTTGCCATATGACGCTGCTTAGTCAATATATATTTTGAGGCCCAGTAACTCTTAAATGCAGGAGAAGGACAATCATGTGCTGATTGGCATGTCAGTATCCAGTTATAAAGCGCGTGGTAAGCTGCAAACTTCCCAAACAGGCATTTGAAACCATATGAAAAGGGAATCTAAGGGAGGAGACAAGCTATAGTGTAGAAATGTTAGATGGGAAATATATTAAGCACACCCTCCTATAAGACTTATTTCCTCCCATTTGCATCCTAAAATTCAATATATGTCAATATAGTTTCTGCAAACTGCCTTTTTATACTCTCTTACTTATGAGCTTTCCCATGAAAATTTTAAAGTGCATGGCTTGACTTGTTCTGTTCATGTTTACTAGTGTCATATTACAGGCACTGAATAGCTTTCTAGTTTTACATTTTCAGGTTTTTCTTCTTGGCAGTGTATGTTTGGATATTTAACATATTTTAATATTTCATTTAATGTTTGTTTAGTATCTGCAGCTTGCTTACTCTGTACTCCTGACTCAGGTGTGAAACAATGAAAAGGAAGAGGACTGCTTCCTCTCAAAGTAGAACTTCCCTGCTTTTTGATGCTCACGTAGCAGATTCTGCAAGTATTAGGTAGCTTAGCATTTTGCCCTATTCATCGTGCCTATCATATTGACTTCCAGCAGGGCTCTGCTAGTCATTACTTGAGCTCTTTAAACTTACCTTTTTACCTTCATGAGGTTGCAGTCGTATTCACACTTGTCTGGCAATAAGCCCCATTGAACTCAACAGTTTAATTCCAGCTGTTAAACCCCTTGCTCTCCTGCTACTACTAAGCTTTAATTAAATATGTTTTCAAAATATTCTTCCTCTGCATTTATCCTTTGGGTTTGGAATTCAGAAATATACCCAGCCTTGTGTCTGTAATGGAAATGATGAATTAAGACTTTCCCATTGTTGCATTGTGGCTCCAGGACCAACCCTAATTTAAAGGCTTTGGTTGATGAAAGAAGCTAATTACAGGGACTTCTCCTCTGCCTCCACCAATGGCTAATATCAGTGGCTACTACTGACCCACTGAGGGTTTTTAGGTGGACCTTTGACCTGATCCAGCAGGGCTTTCCTTATACCTTTAGCATCCAAGTTGCCCAGACAGTTCAAAAAAGAGTGCTTCATGACTAGATACTGGCAGGCCAATCAGCATGTGTGGGCAGTGGCAGGCTTTGGACTTTCAAATGTCAACAGTGCTCTGTGTAACACTAAAAGTTGGGACCCCCCTGACCTCTCACCTTCCATTCTACACCATTGATGTGGCAGTCCAGGCAGCGCATTCCTGCTTTGGCGTCCAGTGCGGGCAAACGGCTCACACTTCCCTAAATCCACTTCTGGTGTGGGTCTTTCCTCTACATTAAAGAGTTACTGGGCTTCAACAAATCAGCTAAGCAGCCTGGCTTGGCAAGAAAAATCCTAACAAATGAATAGCACTGAGTGCTATTGTGCTCATGCCCTGCTTATGGAATAGAAAAATATAAGGTGAGCCTGCTGAATCAACTGTCCATTTAGTAAAGCAACAAGATGTGAAAATCCCTCAAGCAGGACATGAGTGCAAGAGCGCCCTGCCCACCTGTGATTCCTATTCTTAAATCCAGTTCTCCATCTTTCTGCAGCAATTTGATGAAAAATTGTCGTCATTTTAGTGCAAACATCTCCTAATAAACACATTTTTGTATTACATTTTGCCCAATGTAGACAGTTTTGCAAATTGGTTTCCTCTAAAAGGGTGCACTTTATCTTAGTATATCCAATTTTAAATACATTTATTGGTTGGACAACTGCATTGCAATATTCGGAGATTTGCAAATTTCAAAGCATGGCCATTTCACTCTGTCTGTGACAATAAAGAACAAATTTGGTAGGCTGGCCTTCAAAGGCAAACTTAATCAAATTTCTCCCCCATCCCTAAGAAGAATTTCCATTTTCTGTCCCCAAAAGCCATCCCTACCACCCCAATCATAGGATATCTTCCCTTCCTTTAACTCCATGGTGACAGGGAGATCAGCAGCAGAAGTATGTGGTGAGGAGGGAGAGATTCCATTCACCTGTTCATTTCCTGATCATTCTGACTAACAGAAACAAGAGTATGGACTCAATTAGCATAACTGTATTTCTATTAACAACAGGTATGCATAGTGCATGTGTATGCATGCATGCGTGTGCGTGTGTGTGTAATATAGGTATCTATTCTACTATAACAGGTAAATACAGAAAATGTAGCTTCCTCTTACTGGATTATAATATCATTAATGTTAATAACATGGGACGCGGGTGGCGCTGTGGGTTAAACCACAGAGCCTAGGACTTGCCGATCAGAAGGTCAGTGGTTTGAATCCTCGCGATAGGGTGAGCTCCCGTTGCTTTGTCCCTGCTCCTGCCAAACTAGCAGTTCGAAAGCACGTTAAAGTGCAAGTAGATGAATAGGTACCGCTCCGGTGGGAAGGTAAATGGCGTTTCCGTGTGCTGCTCTGGTTCGCCAGAAGCGGCTTAGTCATGCTGGCCACATGACCCGGAAGCTGTACACCGGCTCCCTTGGCCAGTAAAGCGAGATGAGTGCCACAACCCCAGAGTCGGCCACGACTGGACCTAATGGTCAGGTGTCCCTTTACCTAATGTTAATAACCCCTTTAAGACATTAAGTATGTTTGGATAATAACTGCAAAGGTGAGCAGGTAGGCTTTAAAAATAGTGTATAAACATCTCTGTGTTTAGCTGTATATATGGGAGATATTCAAGGCATTCTAAGTAACATATGAAGATCAGGAACAGAGCCCCCCTAACACCATCTCTACAGTCATTATTTACAGCTAGTGTATGCCTGAAAAGGTAATGAAGTCTGAAACAATAGGGGTTTGATTTTTTGTTGTTGTTGTAGCTATACTTAATTATTTTACAGTTCAAATGAGCTACAGCACTCGTAACAGGAGTGGTTTTATTACCTCTAGCTTAAATTGGCAATATGATCCAGAAAGCTGTCTGAAAGTGGCCTGGCTGCATTAGCTGCCTAGATTGGGCACAAGGAATTAAGCTGTGGGCTTTTCGTTTTTCGTTTTTAATGAAGTGGGTAAAAATGTAATAAAGAAAATATCACAGTGCTCTATGATTCCCAAAATAAAAATGTTCTTCAACCCAAAGAAAAAGATGTGAAGGAAAAACCAAGTATGTCCGACTACTCTATGCCCAATTATAATTGCCAGACCTTTTGCTCTGCACTAACTATGGGTGTGTGGGTGGGTGTGTTTTACAACATGACACTATACAAGAGCATGGGGAATAACTATGTTTATTAATGGAAAAATATTTGTTGTAGGTTTTTGTAGAAAAGCAGATTATTTGAACCAAGCAATGATAGATCTGAGGTCATTAAATCCAAGCCTTTATCTGTAGCAGATGTCAAGAGATAATTGCTGCAATTTTTCACTAAAATCATTAATTATGAAAGCATGAGATGTCAGATTTGTTATGAGGATGAGCACAAAGGTTGTAAACCATGCTGTGTGTTCAAAGTGATATATAAAGCTGCAATCTGTTCAGAGTTGTGCATGAACAAGATTGACGTCTATGGATCTCAAGTTGTACCTAATTATGTATAGGAATACAGTCCAAATGATTAATAATAGATTCTCATTATTTCTACAATTATAACCCTTTTATTTTCCCTTGGTTAAAACAAGCTGTGGAAAAAGAAGTTATGTTTCTTATTAACTAGCTCAGCTTAAAGTAGTGAGTCCCATCAGAACATTTGTGTGAAACATTTCTTGAGTTCCTTCCTATGTAATTAGGAGTCTATGGAATACATACCAATTTAAACCACACAGTTTACTGCCATATAGAAAGTACTTTTGGTACCAAATGTTTCACATGGTGCGCACCCCATGCCTCAGTTGTATAATTGGATGCAGTTTGTAATTTCTGTTGTTCATATGCAGTGAAAGACATGGCAAATATTTCCAAAATCTGTCTGATGATGACGATTAATGGCTATATTTTTTATGGACTGTCTTCATTCATGGGCTGTTCTGAATTATTTGTGGCCTGTTAGTCTGCACAGAAGAAGTGGTTGGATAGGTATTGATTGTTGTTTTCCAGCTGAATCTCAGAAATGTATTTCAAAATAATTTTAGAGTGAACCCAGCAAACACAGAGAAATCTAGGCTAGCAACTGTAAGGACCAAAACACACTTTAAATTTACAACACTCTGGACTAAGACAGTTAACACTCCAAGGGAAAGTTAAGACATCACACTGGACTGTATCATAGGGCATGAGGAGCATTCCACTCAAGCAATGGGACTTCTACCTCCATCTTCTCTTCCTCCCACCCCAATCTGCTCCCTCAACACTCTGGATCAGATTTTGAGGCTTTGTGGGGTGGTGGACAGGTGTCCACAGGGGAAAGGAAGGGAAAGATCCATTGCTCAAGTTGAAGTCTGTTGCATGAGTGGAAATGGCAGCATTAGATACAAGCCTATGAAATGGGAGGTCTGAGCCAAATTGGATCTGAAGAGCCAACTTAATGTGACATTTGGCGTTTAATAAGACTCGCCCAGGTGGTATTACCTGTGGACAACATCTTGTATAAACCAGGTTGATTTGCATTGTTATTTGTTAGCTCTCCAGAAATTTGTTACATACAAAAGCCCATGGCACACCTCCCAGGTATAGACACCTTAACTGCCCTTGTGAGTTTGAATAAAATTGGCAGGAGATGCATGGCTCTGAGCCTTCTTCCCCTGGGGGTTCCCTTGAGGGTTTTCCCACAATGACATGATGACGTCCTGGGGAAGCACCCATTCATAACTTTCTTTTCCTGTGGGATTGGGTGATGGTGTGATATGGTTTGCACTGATGCCTCCTTCACCATCACCCTATATTAAAAGGAGCTACATAAAAGCACCTTTTGTGGTTTTGTGATGCTAATATTTTGATGTAATCCTCGAAGTAAACCTATAACTAGAGGAAAAGAGATTGGTTGCTTGTGATCTCTCACCACTAGAACCCAATGACTCCGCCAGGCAGCTGCACAAACGTTTCTTAAATCTGCAAATATTCTAGGAGTTAAATGCTATAGGTTTTCTTTTCATATGAAGTTTCCACCCTCCAGGGCGAAAAATCTGACGGGGATTAAAACAGCACATTATGGAAAGTACCGAAATTAATACAAGAGCAGTTTCCAGAGCAATCATCATCAGGGCACTCATGCATTCACTAATAACCAAGGGTTTGTTTTTCAGTTGGGAACAAAAATCCAACATACCACAGCCATCCGGAGAATTCTTGTACGTGTGCTAACATTTAGCTTGAAGATGACAAATACTTCTCCTGACAACACAACTTTGCTTAACTATGCAAATAAGTGGGTCCCCCCCCCCCTTCATCTACATTCACAACATGCATAGTATCTGTATATCTTCCAATGCAGAATTTATTTGCTGTATGGTATATGGATCACATTGTGATATTGGCACAGGCCTTCAACTAATTAGATATCTCAATACCAGAGATTCAGTCTTTATTTACATGAGATAGTTAATCATTAGATAAATTGGAATGATTTCCTATACATATTTCTCAGTGTGGTGAATTGAACCTACTTTACTCCTACCCTTCAATAATATATGGATGTCAGTACTGATGAAGCTGTTACTAATGGGACTTAAAGAATAATGGATGTCCTCTCTCTCTTCCATTCTATGTATCTTTCTCAGGATTCCTAATATAATTATAAGTCAATGCAAGAAAATGCCATTTAATTGAAAATATTTCAATTATAAAGCAACAGAGTGATACAAAAAAAAAGAAAGAAAACAAGGCACAAAACTGTGTAAAGAAAAAACATATGAATATGCAAGAAAATACATAATTAGAATATATATTTGCATGCCAAAGCCCTTCAAATAGGGGACTGTCTTCTGTAAGTGGGACACACTGCCATCCCAGCATGGGAGAATAATCCTATAATAAACTGGGCCTTTATAACTGGGAAACCTTTTTCCAAAGGAAAATGGCTACTCAAGTTAAACGATATACAGTATGACATTATTATTTTTTTACCTGTACTCTTAGCAATAGTGATGTTGGACAGGTAAATTAACATTCTTCCAACATTTAATGTGACAATTTATTTGGAAGAAATTTCTTTATTCTTCTCTTAGCATACATCATCTGGTGTTCTCTATGCTTAGTTTAACTCCAACAGTGCAAGATGGTGAAATTACAGGCTGTTCAGAAAGAAGGAATGGATTTGTCAAAGAAGAGTCTGAGTAAACAAGGCCCAGTTCTGCAATGATGCAAGAAAGGGACTGCTTTTATTTTTATGTTAAGTAATCTCTGTTCTCTTCTGGCTTCCATGATCGCTCCCCCTAATTTCAGGCAGGATGTCCAAAATGTCCTGAAGCAGATGCACTGTGTCCAGGGAAACAGACAGAGGTCCTCAGCACTATCACACTCAGGCACCGCTTGTGGGTTTCCCACAGTTGGTTGGCCACAGTTGGTTGGCCACAGTTGGTTGGCCACTGTGGGAACAGAATGGTGGACTGGATGGGCTTTTGTTCTGTTCCAGCAGGACTCTTACATTCTTGGGCTCTTACAGCTTGCTGCTGGACTGAAGGGAAATTAGCCTTGGGGAATGCAAGATTTCAAGCATTCATGCTGCCAAACCCGATTATCTTTTAAGTTTCAAGATGGGCTGCCTCGGGCAGTTTAAAGAACTGTGGGAAGACAGCTGGATTCAGGGGTATCAACACCTTAAGTGTACACATCTCTCAGTGGGGATTTCCATCCTTAAAGAGAGAAAGATTCCTGGTTTCTATCAATGGCTGGACATACTGGAGAAGGAGGATGTGATGATAGGTGGGGAGAGAATGTGCAGGGTGAGTTTGAGGGAAGAAATAGGGAGAGAGAATATGTACAGGCAGGGAGAGGTTTGGCTGGGGGCGGTGAAAGGGAGGCCAGAGGTTTGTAGGGAAGTGACTGGACAAGTGATGGAAAGAGAGGGAAGTGTAGTAGGAGTGAAGGTTGCAAACATGAGGGTTGGGAAGAGAAGCTTGAGAGAAGCATGGCAAGGAAATGGATGGGGAGAGATTGGAGCAAGGGAGATAAATTGAAACCCGGGATACAGAGAGAGTTTATTGAAGGAGTTGGGTGGTGAGAAAAAGGAGAGCAATTCTAATTCTCATCCAGGATCTATGGGGCTGACTGCAGCTGCGGAAGTACTGCCACATCTGAGGCCATGCTGCTCACACTGCCCTGGGAAGGAAGTGGGTTGCGGGGGATGGTTCCATCCTTTATTTTCTGCACCAGTTCCAAGCCAGTAGCTGCACCTAGCCAACCCAACTTCAATATTTTTTCCTGTCTCTTCCATGTCACAGCAAAAGTTCCATCTCTAATCTGACTTCTTGTGTAGGAATTAATTCTCAGCACAAAAAGAATAAGCTTTAAAGCTTTGCTTACAGAAGCTTGGCTTAAACATTTAAAAAAATGATACAGTATCTCATTTATACATTTCTATTCTTACATACATTGATCCTAGTATAAGGCTCAAGAACATCTCTTAGGTATGAAAGGGGCATTCATACACTGCACCTTTTTTGGAAGCAGTGCAGTGAATTGGCTATAATTTTTACAATATGTTATGTGACATGCACCTTGTAAATACACTATATCTGTTTCACACAGTTGTCATTCACATGCAGTCTAGTAAGGGGAACTGCACTCAGTGTAATCCAATGTAGAATCCATCCAAATGTATTATTAATCTGTCATGCAAAATCCCATCCAGTTTGATAAGAATGCTTGGTCATTAAAAAATACATAAGCCTGTCATTGATAAACAATGCTAGCAATTCTTCAGTAATGAAACACAATAGTCTATACAACAAAACATAAACCAACGTCCTGCACTTTAAAAAGTTACAAAGCCTTCTTTAGAAGGCATTTAGGAACCACTTACATTCCATTCTGTTTGCTTGACAAACAGAAAAGCAGAGCTGGGCTTGAAAATGTCAGGAAAGCTCTTCTAAACAGTGAAATAATTTGGTTTATTTCTCTCCCTCTTCCTTTCCCAGTTACCTTTCTTTTAGTGACTTTCCAGTTATAAGTGAAGATGGCTCCCTCAAGTGGTAGGAGGCTTGTATGACTACTGTAAGAGCAGAGGTGAATGAAATCCATACAGACACAAATGTCAATAGTTCTGAATTAATAACAATGTATTTGTTTTAGCAGCTACTTGGTCATTTTATACTTGACAGTTCAAAATGGCCTTGTTGTTAAGGTGGCATTTGCCCAAGAGAAAGTGAATCTTAGGGAATGTGTGGCCTATTAAACATGATTTGTTGGGGCATAGGATTTAGGGCTACCATGGTTCGATCCAGACTATCAGCACAACTGCATACATGCCTATTCAGGTCTAAACCTCACTGGCTTCATTTGGACTTTCTCCCAGATAAATGTGTATAGCATTGCAACCTTAGCAAGCCCTGTTTTATCCCCATAGAAATCAGCAGGAGGAGTTAGACAAGACTTATCCAAGTCCCACTGATTTCTGTGGGACGAACATGACTGGATATGTCACTAGACATGTTACACTTTTGTCACCCGACTTCCTTAATCAGCTAAGCTGCCACCAACCTTCTCTTTATCTCTCACTTTCATCAATAAATTGTCTCAACTTGATTCCCTCCAACCAACACTTCCTGTTTAGCCCATTGGAACAAACTCGCTCACACTATGGATTCTCAACTTTTACTTACAATATCCTTCTGTCTATTTCCAATGCACATTCTTGAGTTTTCTCTGTCCTACATTGGATCATGCCATTTGAAATATGGCCCAAATGGAGGTGATGCTAATCCTGCCACAACTGGCAGCCTCCATAACTCCCACTCATATCCTTTTCCTCCAAACCACCTCCTCCTATTTTGTGTGAGCTCTGGTGGGGTGGATCTCTTTCATCACTCCTCCTCCTATAATGATTGGCTTGTTGAGTATTGTAAAAAGTGGAAGATCTTTGACCTGAAATAAACCACCTTAAAATTGTTACAGTAAGTTTTGAAACAAAAAGTTTCAAAATTTTACTTGCTGAACTTAATTTTGAATGTTGTGAAATAACAAAGATACATTGTTATCAGTTTTACAAACCTCCTCACACCGGTCCCAATGCAAGCCTTTAACAATATTTTACTAAACACTATGTCTCCTCCTTCTCCTGCATGCATACTAGCCAATACTCAAAATCCCCACTGCCCGAAACACCAGCTTCTCAGGGTGATTTCGGGGACCCAACTGATATATTGTGTGCAATGTTGCAAGGAGCCTG
The DNA here is from genome assembly GCF_964188315.1 of Podarcis muralis. NCBI lineage: Eukaryota > Metazoa > Chordata > Lepidosauria > Squamata > Lacertidae > Podarcis > Podarcis muralis. The sequence goes on along the minus strand of NC_135663.1, from coordinate 34,630,287 downwards.
GGGGACAGAGACAAATGCCCTCTGAACTGTGGGTGCCTGACCCCCCCTAACAAAAACATGGGGGGGGGGCAAAAATGCTTTGGTCCCTAGAAGCCAGTACCTATGCCAACAGCTATGTGCATTTATTTGCTTGTGTGATGCAAGCAACTTCATTTGCATATATAAACACCAGTAAAGACACTGAGGTTACATTTTCTCTCACCACTGCCTTGTGATTCAATTCCTGATCCAAATATAAAACTCAGTCACAAAGTAGCCTACCCCACCCTTGAGTAGAAAAACCATAGTCCTATAGAAAAATATTGATTACAGGCCCAAAGTATTTGCAGCAACTTGAACACAATGCAATGAAAAGTACAGCATTTTACGTAACATTAAACATAATTTCAGCAAGGCTATCATTGCATGTCTGGTGCTAGGAATAGTAAATTTCCCCCTAGCACCACACTCCATGCTGGTTCATCCAGCATTCCTTGCATCTGGACAAAACATCAGAGGGGAGGAGAAAAAGAGAAATTTCTTTTTAATTTATGCCATTGCAGGATCAATCCCATTTCTGGGCTCTGGAGGGTTGTAGGCTTCCTGGAGCAGGGGGTATGTGTGTGCAGGGACTGCTCGGACAAGAGATTAAAGTACAGTTGCAGCAGTAGAAGTCCACTTGCATGATTTTTGGATTAATCAACATTCTCATCAGTAGTAGGGGCATGAGTTTTTAAAGAAGAACAGTGCAGTTTAGGAGTGAAATACTGAATTTCGAATTTCTGTTTGCAGCTGAGATGATATCAGTAATCCAAACTGTGATATGTAGAGACCTCTAGGGACTGAAAACTTAAACTACAGCCCACAATATGCAGATAGGTTCAGTGAAGTATAATAATGAAATCACTCGGGGAGTGCTAAAGCAAGCAATAAAGGTAACATTCCAACTGCTCAATCTATGAGATTAAAATAATGTCTAATCCTCTCAGGCTTTCCCTTCAAATGTGTCTAATGAAGGCAAAAATGTAGTTTATATTTACACTGCAGAAACAAAATAATTATACAACACATGCCCCAGCTCAGATAAAAATGCCTTGCACAATCTAGCAGCAGTTTAGCAGCAGAAGTGTTATAATGACAGAGGTGTTTTGATCACAAGTCCTAATGTATGCAGCTAATTTTTGAATTCATTGAAGTGTTATTGTTTTTATAGCGTGCCTGAATTTTCTTTTCGATGAAGGTCGAATGCTTCACAGTTGGCAGAGCCTCTTTAACACCATGAGTGATAACACAAATGAACTGTCTCGTTTGGAGCAAAGTACAACATTCAAAAGAGACCTTTGCAGGATTGTTCACTGAATATGTTTACATTAATAACTTTGCCCAGAGTGTCACTTCACTTTCTTTCCTAGTTAGCAGCTTCGATTCATCCGATTAGGGAGGGAAAGTTTTTCACCTTGAAATACAATGAAGCATGCAGCAAATTTAACTGCATCATTCCTGACTAGAGGTTGTGTTATAGAGAACACCGCAAATTGCAAATGAAGGCAGAAAATAACGACAGAGTCAACTGTAGTTGGGATAAACTAGGGCCATTTTATTAATAAATAGATGGATTTGCATGGAGTGTACATGTGCAGGTACCTATTTTTTTGTAGGGGGAACCTACCTAATTAGTATCATGGGCAAGCCATCTAGGTTGTTGAAGATGAGGTGGACATGCTGTTGCTTCCCAAAGACACACCTCATTCATTGAGGAGGGAGGCTTTCCTGTTTCACACTCCTTGGTGTCCTACAACTCCAAATGGGTGATACAGGTTAGCAAGCCCTCTTAGAGACCCAGATCACTTCCAGCTTTGGAAGTTTCTAGCCATAACACATTTTTTTTAAAAAAATGACAACACACACACACACACACACACACACACACACACACACAGCACCTCAAAAGGTTTGAGCGGCTTGTCTGAGAGAACACGTTCCTCATGATCTTGTGTTGTGCCATCATGAACCAATACATTTCTTACTAACTTTTATGAACATTTTAAACTATCTCATATGACAAAATCTGTATCATTTAACAAAAAAGGTATGCCTTTTACCAAACCACAGCTCGCATTTGCTTAAATTTGCAGCTCTAAGCTGAGAGAGAAATAGAATCAGATTTGCGTTCAATGCACACCCAAAAAAAGTTGCCAAAAATTAACAAGTTTCTAAATTGGGTTGAGAAGGGGAGCTATGAGCTGGAGGTCCAGGCCTAGTGACCTTCCTGCCCCCTCCCCACTGATTGGCCCTGTAGATTCTCCTCTGCCCACAGATCCCAAAGCCCTGGGTGTGAGTGCCAGGAATCACTACCCACCTGTAAAGGTACCCCAGGATGCTCCCCTATTCCTCTTCCTTTCCCCACACATCCCTGCCAGGTGACCAAATAGCAAATCAATATATTTGTACACTAGTCTGTATTGGCTAATCAGCTGCCCACTCTTCTGTACACCTTGCACTATCTGGGCAATTATTATTATTATTATTGCCCTACCCATCTGGCTGGGTTTCCCCAGGAGAATAGTATAAACACAATATGGTATCAAACATTAAAAACTTCCCTAACCTGGGTTGCCTTCACATGTCTCTTTAAAGTCAGATAGTTGTTTATTTCCTTGACACCTGAAGGGAGGGCGTTCCACCACTGAATAGGCCCTCTCCTCTGCCTGGTTCCCTGTAACTTCGCTTCTCGCGTGAGTATATTACATTTATATACCACCTGTATTTTCAAGGTGGTGTACATGGTTCTCCTCCCGCTCATTTCATCCTCACAACAGCCCTGTGAGGTAGGTTAGGGAAAGAGATAGTGACTGGCCCAAGGTCAATCAGTGAGCTTCATGGCTGAGTGGGGATTCGAACCCTATTATACCACCCTGGCTCCCTATAGTTTTAAAACCATTGACACAATTCCTGGTTGATATGAGCAACAGAATTTACCAATTGCAACCTTATTCACATACCATGAGATCCAATTGTCTCTGCTTTAGCAGGGTTAGTAAAATTTGCAGCAAACCAAAGCAATTTGAATGCAAGGCAAAATTTCTGTTTGCACCCTTAAAGGCAACCAGCTCATGCTGTATTGGTTGGGACAACAACAGAAAAGAATAATGGGCAAAAAATATATATAAGTTGACTCTGCTCCCCAATCCATAAGAATTTGGGACATGGCTGATGGAGGTGATTTTGGGGTGGAGCTTGAGAGGAAATGTTAGTCTACATGACTCCTGGATCTGGGTCTCTTAGCTGCTCCCATCCACCTAGTAGAAAAATTAAGTGCCTAGGGGCCAGATAGGATTTCTTTGCCTGCCGCTGTTTTGAGTCACTGGGTCAAAACAGTATTGATACTGGGGTGGAGAGATTATTAACTAATAAATAGTTTGGTCACAACTGAGTAGTGCTGCCTGTACTAGGTTAGGTTTTGTTGAAGATTTTGTGTAGAATTTAATTAAAATTTTAGATCTAGTTCACCCAATGACCGGCGTCTTTTCTCATTATTTTTGGTGTGGGTGCAAAAGTAAAATGGAACAAAAGTAGACAGTGCAGCCTTCTCTAAGTAAACAGGCCATCACCTTACTGATGGTGAAACCCATAAATTTACCTTCATGAATAGGGCTCCCTGGTCTTTAAAACTTCAGTTTTTAAATCCCATTTAAACTGAAAAACTTCACCAATGATCTCATTCTTACTAATATATTCAAGGAAACTAACCAGAATATGGGCATCAAATCAGAATCATATATGTATATGTAAAGCCTAAAGAGACCTTGAGCTGATTTACCAGAATATACTTCAGGAGAGAATCACAGTGTTTGAGATAATATTTTTGATTTTAACAATGTGATAAACTCAGTTTCACATCGCCAAGAGCACTGAGACACTGAACAATGTACTCATTATTTCACACAGTCTCAGATTTGCACAAAATGGGTCCTTCATGCTTCCAGATATGCCATTCCAATTCTTTTAAAATTATAGCTATATGAACATTTAATTAGATGTAATGGGACTCAGGGATATATATATATATTTAAAAAATTGCCCATGACATTGTGAACTTTGTACCGATCATTTATCTGAAATGTGCACATTTCCATTTTTAAAAATCTATTTTTTCACCCCTGAAGTATCCAACTTTATTGAATTCTGAACATATCAATTGATTATACTTCTGATATTTTAAACCAGCAAATCTGCATTTTAAGTGATTGTTATTCAAAATAGGCCAAGAGCTCCAACTAGTTCACATTTGAGTTGCACATCAGATGGCTTACCTGTTCTAAAACTACCATAAAAGGGTATGGCAGACTATGATTCTTTTCCCATTCCCTTATTAAATCAAACCCCCAATCCTCATAAGTAGAGACTGTTTTTAGTTCCAAAGCATGATGCAAACATCCTTTCAAAATTCTAAGCATCAGCTAGTCAGGATAGTGTTATCCATATTAATATAAGAGTGCTGTAATATCTTGCTAAGCTCTTGGTCTCAAAAATATCCTGTCCCCATATTTCTCCTGTCTCAGAAAACTATGAATTGTCCATGCTTGAAATCTATTTTAAAGTTCATTATTTTGTATTAAGGGACTTAGGCAAAGTCGTTCAGTATATTAAAAGTAATGTCATGCAGTCCAATCCTAGGATGTTTAATCAAATGTAGGTCCAATTCAGTTCCATAGGGCTTATTCCCAACTACTGTAAAAGTGTGCATAAGATTGTAGTCGTGATACTGCTGCAATCTGCAACATATTCTGGGGTGCTTTCTATGATGTTGTATGTCTTATAAAGCATATGTAATCTATTTTAAAATACTTTAATCAATTTATTGTCTCAATGGCTATCTCAAGGTCGTGGGTTTGAGTCCAACATTGTGCAACAGATTCTTGCATTGCAGAGAGTTGGACTAGATGACCCATATGGTCTCATCCAATTCTATGATTCTATTATGAATTATTTAATTCAGGTATGGGGAACCTGTGGCCCTCCAGATATTGTTGAACTTTTAACTTCCATCAGTTCCAGCAAGCATGGCCAATGGTCAGTAATGATGGAGTGTTTTAAATCCACCAACACTCAGAAGGCCAGTTTTGACATCCTTTGTTTACATTGAACAGATATAAGCCACCTTGAGTGTCTCTTTTGAGACAGATAACTCCCAAACAGAACAAAGTAAATTAGAACTATATGTGGAAAAGGAAATGCTACGGAGATATAAAAAAATAAAATTATGATGTTCCACTTTATGTAGTTAACGGCATGCCTAATTACCACCATTTATATTTGGGCTGCCATCTTGATTCTACCACCACCATCGTTCCCTCTCTCCCTGCCCCGCTATTCTTTCATTTCAGATAAAGATAGAAAGCATATAGAAACAAGATGAAATTATTCCATTGTTCTGGGAACAGATTAGAGTTTACAATAGGATCAAGACTCTATTCTACTTTGCCTGCTTTTCTCCACATCTTAAAGATTGTTCACACTGCATAAATCCCCCCCCCCCCCAACCCTCAGTAGCGTTCACCAGAGTAAGTCAAGGTAATGCATTGGTCTTTGAAGTGATCAAACAGTATGATCTAGATGTGTAGGCTTTTTGAAGTGCATCAACTGGTATTGTTCATTTGGCTCACTTGTTTCTCACATAGGGAATAGCACAATTTTTGAAGAAAGGGTGTGAGTTTTTCATGATCTAGCTATGGAATATAAGAAATTGCCTCAGGGACTAAACTGCAAGGAACTTGGCTACATAAAAGTGAAATGGGAAGAGGAAGAGGGAGGGAGGGGGGAAACCTCATGCTGGGAATATGGAGCCGTACAGAAGCAAAAATGTTTCATACCAGCACCGTGCATACTTCCAACTGGCTAGGTAGCAATTATGATATATAATAGGCTTTGTTGAAATAAAATGGTTTCAACTAGATATAGCATTTCTACAACGAATGTCCCTCCCATTGTGTTTACAGGGCATACGAATCTGTAATGCTCATTTCCATGTGTGCTAGAAAAAAATTGGGTGCTTTGTTCTGCCAAAGATGTGCAGCAAGCCCAATCTACAGAATATATAAAACCATAGATTTGATACCAGATACAGCTATGTTTCAAGTTAAGCTAACCTGATCCTTAAGAGAAAAGAGCTAGAAGAGACAAATGGAAAAACAAATGCACTCAGGTGCATTTCTTCAAAGGCACTTTGAATGAGCTCAGAGGAGAATAATGTCTTATAGGTATCTTGGAAGTCTATGGAATGTTAAGTGTCATGCACTTCAATCACTAATGCCAAGGCTTCTCCCAAAAGGATTGCACCCCACCTTTCCTACAAGAAGCCATGAGCCCTGTCTGTGATTTCAAGACATCAATTTTGCACATCATTCAACCAGTTGTGCTTTTATTGGATTGCAGTTTAGTGTATGGGTGCTCTGATAGTGGCTCCCCGACTATTTTACCCCATGGACCACTTTAAAATTTCTGTTTTGTTTTTTTTTAAATAAAAATTTTATTGGGTTTTCACAATTTTTAAAGACAAACACACAAAAAAACAACCAAAACAAAACAAAACAAGCATATTCTGAGAACCTTACTTTCCTAACCTTATTCCCTGGACTCCCCCCCACCCCCCTTCATACATCCCTATTCCCATAATTAGTTCAGCAAGTTCTAATTTCTCTTCCTTAACCTATGGATTAATATTTTTGATATAACTCTTCCTAATTAGCCACATTTCTCTTATCCCCATCTCTTATAAACATTTAGATTCTTTCCTAAGGTCGACCCAAGTTCCCTTCCACAGATTTCATTTTTATATTAGATATAGGCCCTATTCACCCAACCCAAAATTCATAAACATGCTTACAATTCTGCTTTCCCCTCCCCCCCTTCCCCGGTTCTAGTCCCTTCTCAAATAAAAGTCAGCAATAGTTTTTAGCCTGGATTCCTCACGTCCGAGGCTTTCCGATCTCTTTCAGTTCCTCTCCGCCGGTTTTGTTGGAAATCCTTTGTATTGGTCGTCAGGTCTCGGAGCAGTTCAATCTCCGTCACTCCAGTTTTTCTTCCCACCTGGATACTTGATAACAACTGCTGCCAAGAATCAACCAGTCTTTCATATTCAAAAGGGGAGCCCCAGTCATATTTCTTATTTCCTTTAAGTTCCTGTATTCCAGATACTTCAGGGGCCCCCTCCTTCATCTTTAACATCTTTTGCAGATTTGTAATCCATGTGCTCCAAGAGTCTTTTTCTTTGCACTCCACCATTGTAGGCTTTTTGTTGGTATTTCCCATCTGTACTTTCTCCTCCAATTCTTGAGATATCACTTCTGTTTCAGCTGCAGATTCCTTTCCTGCCAAGTCCTTTATGCATTCAGCAGAGTTGCTTATTCCAGAGGTCAAGGTCATGAGTTGTTTATTCATAGACAAACTCTGCTCTTGCAAAATTCCCACGAGAAAAAACATCCTGTCTATCTCTGCCTGTAATTTTCCATCTGCCGCCATTGTAATGCCTTAAGAATCCCCCTAGAGGGATTCTGGTTATTTTGTAGACTTTTTCCAACAGTCCAAATCTTTTTTTGTTTCTTTCTTTCAAATTTCCAACAACTTTGTTTCAATTTATAGCACTTTTAGTCCAAAGAGATATTAGTTAGCAAACTTTTAACTTAAACTGTCCCTTTGACAGCTCTTTTGACAGCTGTCAAACTCCTTATTCCTCTTCAACAGGCTCAAACGCGGGACTCCCCCTGGTCCAGGGGGGGGGGGCTTTCATAAAAAATTTCCAAAATTCCGCTCTCACTCTCCAGTACAACACTTCTTTTGTCAAATCGTGGAAGTTAGTTTCTTTTGTAGTAGATAAAATAACCTCTCCACCTTAGTTCTCCGTTCCTTGCTTAGAATTGTCTGTAAGTAAGGGGGGTGCAGACTTCCTTTTAGCACATCCCCCGGTCGTCTCGAATTCAAAGGAGAAAATTTTTAAAACCAAATTCCATTCTACTCATGGGTTTTTTTTTCAGTCCAAATTTCAAGGAAGGAAGTCAGCGCTCTCCAGTTATGGCTCGCGGCTTCACTCCACCGAGGTAGCGATCGACTCTCAGCGCCACGCCACCCTCGGTACCCTCTCCGCAGCCTTTAAAAAGGCTCTTCGTGGGTCGGGGGGCGCTTAAGGCGCCCACCGAGTCTTCCCGTCCGCAGGCTTCAGCGCCTGTGGTTTCTAAGGGTCCCCGCGTCGCCGGCGCGGCAAGACCCGTCCTCAGTGGAGCCGATTCCCTCCGCAACTCGGAGGGAATCCGCCATTTCCCGATCGCGCCAACCCGGAAGTCCTCCACTTTAAAATTTCTGAGGGATTTGGTGGACCACAGTGAATTTTCTGCCTGTTGTAGCAGTTGCAGTGCGGTAGAGATATCTACCATTGACGGGACTTTTGTTGTTGTTGTTTAGTCGATTAGTCGTGTCCTACTCTTCGTTACTCCATGGACCAGAGCACGCCAAGCACTTCTGTCTTCCACTGCCTCCCGCAGTTTGGTCAAACTCATGCTGGTAGCTTCGAGAACACTATCCAACCATCTCGTCCTCTGCCGTCCCCTTCTCCTTGTGCCCTCCATTATCAGGGTCTTTTCCAGGGAGTCTTCTCTTCTCGTGAGGTGGCCAAAGTATTGGAGCCTCAGCTTCATGATCTGTCCTTCCAGTGAGCACTCAGGGCTGATTTCCTTAAGAATGGATAGGTTTGATCTTCTTGCAGTCCATGGGACTCTCAAGAGTCTCCTCCAGCACCAGAATTCAAAAGCATCAATTCTTCAGCGACCAGCCTTCTTTATGGTCCAACTTTCACTTCCATACATCACTACTGGGAAAACCATAGCTTTTACTATACGGACCTTTGTTGGCAAGGTGATGTCTCTACTTTTTAATGGGACTTACTTCTGAGTAAATTCACATAGGACCGGCTTCACGATGAGGTTTGGAGAGAAAAAGATGCAAAGCTGTTGAGGAGGAAGGACAGTGCTGACATATTTTAAGAGATTTTCCTAGGGAACTGAGATCACACTTGTGGAGGGCTTTGGGTACAAGCCTTTTCAGCCCTTTCCCACCCCTTTCACAGAGGCTTGCCTTTTGCAGCCAATCCCTGCTCCACACACAAATCCCTCAGCAAAGTTCTGCCATTTCTGTTCCATCTGCAACCATCATGTTAAACATTCATGTTGAACTTAGTAATTGTATTTTATGGCTTCCTTTATTTCTCATATATTCCATTACAACTTGTATTCTATAGAATTCAAATTATGATATAAAGAAAAGCAATAAAAGCACAATTATACAGTATCTAGCCTGGTGCATTACAATTGCTACCACAGGCCAAAAAATGTTGTGGTTCACTAATACCTACAGACCTACAGTAGGTCCATGGAGGAGCAGAGAGTTTGGGAACCACTGGTTTCAGATTGTCTTCATTGTCACATCCCCCCCCCAACAAATGCCACTCAATTATTAAATGCTCAGATTACTCTTTAAAGTCACCCTACATCTGGAGGCATTGCAACCAGACAGAGTAGTAAAGACACAAGTCAGAAAAAATGGCTGAACTGGACAGCATGTACTTATTTAACCCAAAATAGATCTGCATAAGGAAACTAGGGTGCAGAGTCTAACTAATCACCAAACTGGAGGTGAACCAACAGGTGAGTAGAAAGGCCTTCCCGCTCCACCCCCTCATAGGGTACCACAATTCCAGGCATGTGTTCCAGGTTGATCCTGAAGGTGCTGCCTAAATTCCCTGTATAGCCACTGAAGCCGCTCACCACCACAGCTGCTTCAGCCACAGGAACGTTATCACAAATGTATATCTAAGGATGTCTTGTCAGGGTTCGTTGTTGTACCAGGATGCTGATAGGATAATTACTTTGTAGCAAGTGGCACCAACTTCAATATGCTGTAAGTTATCTTCTTTATTACCACTAGAAGCCATGGTGGTAGGGAACAACAGAATTAAAAACTTCAATTTTCCTAATAGCCCACCCACATGTGGCACATCTAAAGGTTTCCCTGTGCTGTACAATATTCATCTGCATGGTGCGATTTCTACTTTAGCAGACTGTAAATGGGAAAGAACACTACCAAATGGGACGTTTGCAGCCACATAAAACTGATTATATTTTTCCCCCTGAATACACTGAGCGCATCCAGAGTTAAGGGAGAAAGGGAATTAGAGGCAAGAGTTTTATAGGAAATTATTCCTATCTGAACACCTCACACTAATTCTATGCTCATCCTGTGATTTGGCCCTGTGCAGTGACAATAAATATTCACAGTGCATCCAAAGTTTGCTGTCTACACAAAATGTTGGTAATGACAGCTACTGCAGTGATGCACAGCAGTGTGTCTTCAGTATAACATTCGGAAAGCAGATAATCACTTGGTTGGGAATATCTTTTGCTGATGAATATGGTGCTCAGTTCATTTACCTGCTGAGATATTATTAGGTGGTATATTGTTATCACATAAATACTGCTATTTTCAGTCAGAACTTTCACTGTTCTTGTCATATATACAACATATTAATAAAAAAAATTAAAAATCATTCCCTAAAGGTATATGTTCCCTCACACCGACCCTCGTAGTAGCCAGCTCTTTGAATTATTGTGCAAGAGTTTCCTCCATCACAGTGCAATGCTATGTCACCTCAGAAGTAAAGCTGCCTGGACTTCAATGGGATTTACTCTCAGTTAAGTCTATAGAGGGCTATAGTTTCAGAGATCCAGTGTCATGAGCCTGATAACCTGAGGGAGTCTCAGAACAAAGAAGTTAACTAACCTCTGGGAGTCTGCCCACCTACTTTTATGCTATGTCTTGCAAGTTTAAAGCAAAGCCTTTCCTTAACTTTAGGCTGCCCCATCTCAGTGTTCTTTATTACCAAAGGAGAATGGCACAGGAAGGCAATACCTAGGTGGATTAGATCATCATGTAACCAGATGTTTAACAGCTACTTGCCTAATCATACTGGTAGGAACTGTTTGGGATTTGAAAAGAACATGGGCGAGACACTTAGAAGAAAATGTCATTGTCTCCCGATAATCTAGAAACCATGTTTATCTTCCAGCTATGTGGGATCTCAAATGTATAGCTCAAAGGGAGGTTTGCCATCATAAACAGGACTGTCTAGCAGAATAGATGTGAGCCCAGACATAGACCATCGGAGACCAAGGCTCCAGCCCTATATTGGCACCTTATTATTTGTTTGTTTGTTTTGCAGTTGGTTCAGGCATTCTTTGTTTCAATTTCATCACATTTTTAACAGTTTAGGAGCCAGGAACCAGCAAGTTTTCTAGGATTATCCATTGAGTGCATGTGGACTATCTTGTTCTCCTATTTTATGTCAAACAACATGTGTTCTGCCATGTATTCAGTTCTGATATTAGTAATATTTACCAACCAAACAGAATGGTTGGTACACTCTGGATCTCATGGAGAAACACAATTTTGCCCAGTAGCTACAATTACTGTATTTGCCTTTGGAAAATTGTAGATGATAGTCCAAACTTAAGGCCCATTGCCACAGAAGTCTCACTGAACAAAGCAGCACTTGTTTCCAAATAAGGATGCTTAAGATTAAAATTCCTTGCTTGTGTGCACACCTTGTCTATAAACAGACATAGTGCTGTGGTTAAAACAGCATGTGGCCTGCATGGACAAAGGCTTTGATTAATGTAAGCATTTTTTGGCAGTGGAACAGACTCTCACAAGAGATAGTGGATCTCCTTCCTTGGAGGTTTTTAAACAGAGGTGGGATGGCCATCTGCCATGGATGCTTTAGCTGAGATTCCTGCATTGCAGGGGGTTGTACTAAATGACCCTTAGATCCCTTCCAACTCTAAGATTCTATGGTTCTATGTTCCTTGATTACATAAAAGTACACTTATGTCAAAAGACACAATCTTTCACTGTGCCATTGCTTATGTAGCCAAAATGGCTTCCTGATATCCCACAAGTGTCCTGGAAAAAAGGGGACATCCCATTTTCTCATGCAAGGGCATGGTGGCCATTTTGGGTGCTGCAATCTCATGTGACTTTGCACTAAGATCTTGCCCCAAAGAAAACATTTTTTTCCGGGACCATAATCTTCTGCTGTGCTCCCAAACACACTTTTTTGGGTGCTGTGTGAGCACAGTCCTGAAAAACGTGTCCCATAATCTTTTGGGCTCCGCGATCTTGCACTGGTTAGGTGACTCATGTGGAAGCCTGGGCAGGAAGCTACACATCCCGGTTTGGGAATTCAATATGTTGGAGGGTATGTTTCTTATAAAAAAGAGGTATCAGCAGGTAAGCAATGAAGCAGCCCATGCTAGGTCTCCCTTGGCTGCTAGAGTTAACAGACTGTAAACCAGTGATATTCTCTAACTATTTGTGAACTTCATGGAGTGAATATACACTATTTGGTTTTAATTAAACATGCCCGACATCTGTTAAAATAGATCTATTGATGATGCTGACACAGAAATAGTTTCCCAGAAGACGGTGCACTGCTGCCATTAATATTCAATATACACACAAATGAGCCAATCTGTCCTATCATCGTACAAAAGTTCAATCTATGTAGACAAGCTATGTGTGACAGCACAAGACAAACTTTCATTAGTTTCAGACGGCCCTGATAGATTCATTAGTGATGCTATCATGCTACTGTAAGCAAAATCAATTAAAAGCCAACTGGTCAAGAAAATATGTGCTTCACATTCAAATAAGAGAGGGGTGAAAAATGAAATTACGGTGACATCATGTTAGTCTGCTCTAGGGATTATCCTCAGTTTATTATTGACACAAATCAGGGAGTAGATAATTATGAGTCCTGAATGTTTATTTCAAGAGGGGCATAAATGGGAGAGGAAAACTCTTCAGGTTGTAGCCAATGCTCTGCAACGTTGTTCTGCTGGTGGAACAGGACTTTCCATGTGGTTTCATAATATCATGCTGTCCACCATTTCCCTGATGAAAATAGGGATATCCCATCCCAAAATGATAATTTTACTATCTATACCCCACATATCTTACTGGGTTGCCCCAGCCACTCTGGGCAGCTTCCAACATATATAAAAACATAAAACATTAAACATTTTAAAAAAACTTCTCTATGCAGGCTTGCCTTCAAACAGCTTGGGAGTCAGATAACTCCATACCTTCCAACATTTCTCTGATGAAAATAGGGACATCCTAAGGAAAAGCGGGCCATTCTGGGATCAAATCAGAACCGGGACGATTTCTCTAGATCACGGATGTCCCTGGAAAATAGGGACCCTTGGAGAGTCTGTAATATGATCTGGAGGGTCTCCCAAACCTTCTAAGATCTTGAAGGTGTGCTGAAGGCAGGAGAGGAAGAAGTTCCATTACAGAGAAATGCTGTTGTGCCAGCAAAGTGTTAGCAGTGGATACAGTCTTAAGGTGTATCCCCCTCCCCTCAAAAAAAGTAATTATTTGCGGGTAGCATCATGGGTTAAACCACAAAGCCTAGGACTTGCCGATCAGAAGGTTGGTGGTTTGAATCCCCGCAACAGGGTGAGCTCCCGTTCCTCGGTCCCTGCTGCTGCCAACCTAGCAGTTCAAAAGCACGTCAAAGTGCAAGCTCTGGTGGAAAGGTAAACGGTGTTTCCGTGCACTGCTCTGGTTCTCCAGAAGCGGCTTAGTCATGCTGGCCACATGACCCGGAAGCTATATGCCAACTCCCTCGGCCAATAAAGCGAGATGAGTGCCGCAACCCCAGAGTTGGTCACGACAGGACCTAATGGTCAGGGGTCCCTTTACCTTTACCTTTATGCTTACATTAAGAATCATGCGGTAAACAGCATAAAATCAATAACAGCAACAACAAAAGTAACATAACAAGTGCAAAATACTTCAAGATCAGTAAATTCCCCGTAATATGTGTTATCTGATGGTCGGAAATGGGAAACTTACCCTTCAATCCTAAACACTTCTAGTAAAGAGCAAGCTCCGTTCAACAAAATGGGGCTTACTTTGCAGTAAACAAGCACAGAGCTGCCTACTAGGGGTGAATAAATGGCCTCTGTTATTCCCAGGTTCTGTGCCTTGGGTTGTGTTTTGGCAAAGCAGCACACTAGCACTGTATAGATCTAAAAACAAAACAGCAGTCTAACACAAATATAACATGAGAATCACTTTTCTATATATAAAAAAGTCTTACTTTTTATCTTATAAACTTTTTTCTTTTTCTCTTTTTCTTAAACGAGTGCATTAATGCCCTGTGCCACATAAAAACATTAACCAATCCTTCTTTCAAGAATAACCCCTGGAGCTTATTTTTTAAAGAATTTTCTGAAATCCCTTTTGAAGAATTAAAGAGAGGTCTCTCCCCTCCACAATATCACACCAGTCAATTTTGTTATTTTTAAGGGTGTTTGCTTTCTGTTTTTATGCTTCTGCTACTGCACAAAAAGAGTTTTAAGGTTTGTTTATTTGTTTTTTTACAAACAATAAAATACCCCCCCCCCCCACACACACTTTCTGGAAAAGTGCACCATTACTCCTGTACACAACACACACATTAACCACTTCCAAATAACCTATTGGACAAAAAAAGCTTTTAAAATGCTGTTTTGTCACAGATGCACATAACTTTAACGGAAGCAACAACCACCTGCTCCCACCGCATTTACAATATATACTTTCTTGTGCATATTCCAGACATGCAATTCTGGAAGAACCCTGGATTCAAAATTATAACTGGTTTGATAACCCTTTTCAGAATGCAGGAAGATATTCAGATTTGAGGGCTCTTATGTAATCCCACAGTTTAGTTGCCTGGTTCCTCACAAACAGGCCAAGTTCGTCATTGCAGGAAAAGTGGCTTCCATTGCTAGGCAAGTGGGGAAAGTAGCGCATTGCTGTGTTTGCTAGTTAAACCCTTCTTTTTGCTTAGCGCCAGAACATTCTCAGTTCTGTAGTGAAGTTAGGTTGCCAGCTTCCAGTTGTAACTAGTCCTGTGGGCTCTGTATCTTTTGGAAATACAGTTGTACCTTGGATCCTGAATGCCTTGCCAGTTGAATGTTTTGGCTCCCAAATGCCGCAAACCCAGAAGTGAGTGTTCCAGTTTGCGAACGTTCTTTGGAAGCCAAACGTCGGATGGGGCTTCCATGGCTTCCAACTGACTGCAGGAGCTTCCTTCAACCAATCAGGAGCCACGCTTTGGTTTCTGAACATTTTGGAAGTCGAACGGACTTCCAGAACGGATTCTGTTTGCCTTCCAAGGTACAACTGTAAATCCCACTGAAATCAAGGGGATCCACTTCCTACTGGAAGATTTGGTTACAAATCTGCAACAAACTAGATCAACTCAATCTCAAAGAGCACTACATAAACCAATCTGGCTGTTTTTTTGTGTTTTCAAATCTCACAATCTAGTATCTTGACTAATTGAGGTCTCATTTATTGGTGTTATCTGAAATGCTATTTCAGATCATTTGTCTTATCTTATAGTCATTAGCTATTAATCCAGGAAATACTGTATAGATAGATGACCCAATAGCTGATTTATTCCTTAAGGCTCTGTTCTCCTTTGCAGCCAGTTAATGATTTATTCTCCACCAGCCCTGAATCTGTGCTAAATGCACCAATATGCAGAGCCGATCTTTTTAGATGCATTACATCACTCTGTGAAAAACCGGAACTTTATGCTAACGTCAGGCATTGTCTCGCATAATCTATCTGGCTGCTGTATTTTATTCTCCAACTTTTTGATAAATCTGAAATCATGACTTAAATATTTACCCTTTTCTGTAAAGATGGGGCAAGAAAAAGAGATTATGCATGCAGAATGTGTGTTGGGAGTCTGAAGATAACAAATGATACATCAAGAGTAGCCTAATGTGGTTTTACTGGAGTAGAAACAGTGGTAATAAATCACCTGACAATGTTGATAATAAAATACTGCATTGGCCTCCATCAGCCACAAGAGAAAGGTTAAATGTTATTCCTCACAATAACCATGTGGTCTTCATAACTGACATATTCAATATTAAATTCTATCATTTTCCCCACAGAAAGTATTTGATCTTTATACTTAATGGAATGCTCTTTATAAAACCCTGCATTTGCAACCCTCTAATATCCTTGAAATACTTTTTGGTGCATTTTATGGCTATCGTACCACATAAAAATAGCTGTCCATTTTTCTATAAGAACAACCTTATATGTTGAGGGCAGAAAGGAAACCCTCAGAGGGATCTCTCATGATCAGTATTAACCCCTAGTGATTTGTTTCATACTGGCAGAAAGCTGGCCTCTATGATTTAGTGCTCACGGTGACTGTTAAAACTATCCGTTATGATCCATGTCTGCCTAATTTCTTGGTTATTTATTTTAACATTGGGAAATAGTGAGACTAGTGTATAGGAAAGTAGAAATTAAACCATTACCATAGTGAGGCTCACAGCTGAAAAGCAGATAAAGTTAATGCGGGAGAAGATAGGGAGTTTAGGTTCATTTTCAAAATTATATACAATAAACAGTATGCAATGAAGAATTGGAGGAAAGCAGAGAGGTGAGAGAAAACCAACCCTACACTTTGTTCAGCAGGATTTAGCCATCTACAATACCAAAAGATCTGGAGAGGTCCTGAAGACTCACAATGATTACATTTCACCTGTCTGTCTCTTGGTTAAAGTTGCTTTTGTCTAAGATAGGCATAACCAACCTGGTCCCCTCCAAATCTTTTGGACCATAACTCCCATCAGTCCCAGTCATCATGGCCCACAGTCAAGGATGACGGGAGTTGTGGGCACCTGGTTTAAATGGGACTAGATTAGAAATGGTGAAAGCCACCAGGTGGCAGAGTGCTCTTGTGCTTGGATCCTGCATGCCTGTTTTCCACAGGCATCTGCTAGGCCACTGTGAGAACAGGATGCTGGACTAGATGGTCAGCAGGCTCTTCTTATGTTGTTAGGTCAACCTGTGGCCCTCCAGGTTGGACAATTATCCCTGATCATCAACCATGATGACTGGGCAGATGGATGCTGTAATCAAATAACACCTGGAGAGTTACAGATTCCCTATCCCTGGCCTAGAAAATCTGTGTGATCTAGGATCAAGTATAATTGCTCCACCACTGCACATTGGCATTTTTCTGAAGAACATGTTCCTAAGAAAAGAACACTTCATTAATATTTTTATTGTTTTATAATTATGTTGTCTATTATTCTGCTTTTGATTATGCTTTTATTATTGTGCTCCATAAAAAGTGTTCTTAATGTTGTACACTGCTTTGGGATCTTTTGATAAAGAGCAGTATATAAATTGAAATGATAATAATAATATCCATTTCAGTTGGAGTTTAAGCCTTGTTCTGGCACAGAAACTGCTTGGGTTGCCCTGTATTATGGCCTATGTCAAAAGAGAGACAGGAGAAATGTGTCCCTGTTAATTCTCTCCAACCTCTCAGTGGCTTTTGCTACCATCAGTCATGGCATCTGCAGGTGCAGCGATGGATGTGCTGGACTAATGTTTTCTCTCAGTAATGGACTGGATGAAAGCCAGTAAACTGAAGCTCAATCCAGATAAGACTGAGGTACTGTTAATGGGCAGTTTGCTATACCAAATGGTTGCCTGCTTTCAATGGGATTATATACCCTCTAATGGAGTGGGTATGGAGCTTGGGGGTACTTCTGGATGGAGGCTGTGACTTGAGGTTCTGGTGGCTTTGGTGGTGTGAAGTGCCTTCCATCAGGCTTGGCTGGGGTCTCAGCTCCACCCCTAGCTGGACAAGGATAGCCTAACTTCTGTCATCTATGCTCTGATACCCTCTAGGTTAGATTACTGCAATGTGTTATCCTTGGGGCTGCCTTTGAAGAAGGTTTGCAAACTTCAGCTGGTACAGAATTCAGCCAGGTTGCTCGCAGTTTGAGCATATACCACCAATCCTGGCCTGACTACACTTGGCTGCCAATTGATTTCTGTACCCAATTCAAAGTCACATTTAGACCTATAAAGCCTTAAATGGCTCAGAACCACAATACTTCAAGGCCTGCCTCTCCCCATATGAACCAACCTGAACATTCCTCTTCTCCCAGGCCTTTGGTTAATTAAACAGTCTATGGCCTTTTTAACAATGGGGGAGGGGTGTTATCGTTCGTGTTGTGTGTTTTGGTGTTTTTATATTGTAAATTGCCCTACCTTTCTCAGATGAAGGGTAGTATAGAAAATTAATATAAAAAATGAATTGTTTAAATGATTATTTATTTACATTTGTCTGATCTTTTAAATCTAATAAATGTCTAAATAATCACCAGCTTTAATACTGAGAATACAATACTCTCAGAAAATAGCTTATGTTAATCAGAGACTTGGCCTCTTCTGGTTGGCTTTGACTAGCTGTGATAGGGTCATAAAATAGATGGTTGAATTCCAAACAATCTTGTTGGCAAACCTTGGGAAATCAGATGAAACTGATCCATTTGGACAGAAACAGCTTTAGATCTCAGCACAATACAAATTTTAAAGGCATTTATGAGAATTCTATGTTATTCATAATTTTTAAGGCCCACCTTCAACACATACATAAAACTATAGGGAGCAAGAAACCTTTGCTTCCACAAATCTCAAGTTATTAAAAATTCTTTTGGAGCTGCAATGCCCTGATTTGACTTCCAGGTCACTGAACTAACATCAGAGTTTAATATTTTAACCTTTTGGTCCTAAGACATCAGTTTTCCTCTGTAAAAACTGCAAAGAGAACCATTTGAGTTCATTAAAAAACAACAACTATGCATTGCTACACGCAGATTTGTGCAGGGAATTCCAGACTGTCTTTGCACCCTCTAAGCAAAATGAGCTTTGGGAGGGTCACATTGAAGCAGAGAAACAGCAGGCAGAATCTAACCCTTTCCTCCCAGTCATTAATTCTCTGATCCATATTGCTTTCAAAGCTGTTTGGTTTCTAAATGTGGAGAGGGAGTAAGCAGCTTTTAAGATTATTTTGAACAGGGAAGCAACAAACAAGGCTCACTTCTCCTGATGTGACTTCTCAACAATATCTCGAAACTTGTTGTTGTTTAGTTGTTTAGTTGTGTCTACCTCTTCGTGACCCCACTGACCAGAGCATGCCAGGCACTCCTGTCTTCCACTGCCTCCCACAGCTTGGTCAAACTCATGCTGGTAGCTTCGAGAACACTGTCCAACCATCTTGTCCTCTGTCGTCCCCTTCTCCTTGTGCCCTACATCTTTCCCAACATCAGGGTCTTTTCCAGGGAGTCTTCTCTTCGTGGTCAAAGTATTGGAGCCTCAGCTTCAGAATCTGTCCTTCCGCTACTTATGCTTTAAAAAGTGCCTGTTTTTCTTGGGGTGAGGGCATCCTTACAAACATTTATTATCTTATGCAAATGTTTTCTGGAGCAGCAGTCAACATCCCATCTGGTCCACCATCCTGTTCTCATAGGGTGAACCAGATTCCTGTGGGAAATGTGCAAAGAACACGATCTAGCATGCATTGCAATTAAATCTCAAAACAGGAAAATCTTCGATAACTAAGGCTACTTGTTTTGTCAACCAAAATTACAGCTCAAAAGCAGCAGTTTTAAGACCTTGAAAGCAGGGGTGCCAACTTGAATAAAATATGGGCAGCGGTAGCTAAGCCCCACACCGCCTAATCAATCACATGACATAGTGTGCACACACCATTTGACTGTCAATGCCCATCATCTTCGGGGGGCCGAGCCCCCTCAAATATTTTATTGGGGGGCACTAAGGGACCTCGGGCCCCTAGGAGTTGGCTCCTATGCTTGAAAGGGTGGTTTCATCTAGATCAGGTGTTCGTTAACTGGGGTCAGCTTTTGTTCAGGAAATACCTTTAAGAGAGATCAGTGAATTGTATTTGTTTGTTTCATTTATGAATTGTTTCCTATGAAACACGACAGTGACTTAACAATAAAATAAATAACATAACATAAATAAGATAAAACCAATTTCAAATAGCAGATGGTGCTATTTTGTAATGCTCCTAATTTTTTAAAAAAATGTTAATGAGTTGATGAGTGTGCTTAAAATCAGGAGGACTTGGTTTTTACTAAACAATTGATTATGAGTTGCAATCATGTTTCAGAGAGAATGCTAGCCTCATGTCTGAATCCTTTTGCCTCAAGATACTCATCACAAAAAACACTCCCATCAGGTTTGACACAAATTAGCAACATCATTTGTATTCTAGAGATCAACATCATTTGTCAGATGTGAGCAGAGAGTGAATTATCTTCCTGTCTTTGGCTCTGGTTCCTCTAAGGTAAAACTAAAGCATATGAAAGTGTCAAGAGTCTCAAAATGCTACTGATTGTACTATGAAGGCTCTGTGGCAAAAGTCTCCAAAGTGTCAATCACATTTGCTAGCGCATATACAGTGTATATATACACACACAGTCATTTCCCCCAGCTTTTGCATGTTTGACATTTCGTCAAATTTTACAAAGTGTTTTTTGTGGTCTCCATGCATGTTTGTTTGAAGGAAGGAAGGAACATTCCCTGCAGGTCATAGGAATCCTGTCTCTCAGGAATTGGTTTTTTCCCCCTTATGCCTGAAGATATCCTGCTGCATCTCATTAGAGAACTGAAAATTATATCTTTATATGGAACATGCCACTCCAAAGTCTAAAAATATAGTACATGTTTGAGAAACTGGACTCATTGGCCTAAGAACAATATTGTGTCTCTTCCCCCTATCCTAATTGTATTGTTATCCTAAAGTTGCTCTGTCATAATTGCCATTTATTGTTGACAAGGTGTTTGGCAGCTATCCTTGGCTGCTGCTTCTAAATTCCTGTTCCCCTATACTCCTGTTGAACTGATAAAACATTTGACCCAGGTGTCAGACCTGCAGAGATGGCTATGCAGCCAGTATTATTAATTATATCCCTGATTTCCCAGAGCTAGCACTTGCGAACAGCAAAATATGTTCCCAGCACTTTCATGTCAGCCAGCTGTCATTGGAAACAAGGTCTTACCACTGCCTAGTAACACAATATTGTTATCCATCTTTCATTGACCTAGCAAAATGACTGGCTTGGCTACAAAGGAGGCAGATATCACAGCAAACTCTGGGAACTGTAGTTCTGTGAGGGAATAGGAGTATTCTTAAAAAAAACAACTCTCAGCAACTTAACTGCAGCTCCCAGAATTCTTTGGGGAAAGCTATGACTGTTTGCAGTGATATCATAGTGCTTTAAATGTTTGATGTGAATGAATGTGACCTCAGAGTCAGAAGCTACAGACTTCAGCTAAAGCAGGTATCTGCCAAACTCAGCCCTCCAGATGTTTTGGGACTACAATTCCCATCATCCCTGACCACTGGTCCTGTTAGCTAGGGATGATGGGAGTTGTAGTCCCAAAACATCTGGATGGCTGAGTTTGAGGATGCCTGAGCTAAGGAGCCAGACCAGGAGCAGGGTGCTGGGCCTGTTGCTGGAGACTAAGAGCCTAAGACTAACAAATATGATACCCCAAAAGAACCTGTAGGGCCAGAGCCTAGATACTTACAGGTACCACCTCACAGAGAACCAAATGCCTCCTCCAGGACCTCACTGGTCCAGCCACATATGAAACACACTTGGAAAAGAAGGGTATCTTCCTTCAGGCCAGAGGGTTGGCCCTTTAACAATCCAAAGTTAGCTACAAGTGGGGTAGAGCCTGGGAGAGGTAGTCTAGGAGCAGAAGCTTTAAAAGGCTAAGTCTGCCCTTATCCATTGTTGGAGCAAGTTGCTCACTCAGAGTTATCCATGGTCCTGGAACTCCTCCTCCATGGAATCTAGCAAATATCAACCCAAAGCAACAGACGTGTGTAAAAGCCAAGTTGCTGTCAAATTCATATACTGTGTGGCAGTACGCTGGACCCCCAGGGATTGCCAAGGTGTTGCCTGTGAGTCTTAGTACCATCTTTGGTGCCTGCAAAATGTACTGTTATATACCCAATCACAAATACGTAACACATGAAATAGTTTTGGCACTTTTTGCTCAGTTCCCACTTGCACTGGATTGGTTTCTGCTACATTGTACATGCTCCATCAGACCTGCCCACATTTCATTGGTTATCTAACTCACCTTCTTTTCCCTTCTTAGCACAAAAGGTGAGCAAGGAGCTCCTATCTGTGGGAGGAAAGTATGACAGTGTCTGAAGTTGGTGCCTTTTCCCTCAGTGAGGGCAGGGACCCTGGGGGGTATTCCCACACCATTTTGCGGTTCTGTTTCCTAGCAGCCATTTTGTGTTATGACACATGCCCCACAGCAGCTATCTTGTGACTGGCACCCATGGCCGTCTTGAAATTCAAGGTGTGCCCTTCAGACACAAAAAGTGCCCTGTTCCATACAGTTGTGCTTTTCTGCAAATCTGCTTCAGTCCATCTATTTTTGTGGAGATTTAGCTCCTTCCGGGAGAAGCAACAAGGCAGAGGTGTTCCTCCTTTCTTTCTTTCTTTCTTTCTTTCTTTCTTTCTTTCTTTCTTTCTTTCATCTATGCATGCACCATGACCAGATTGCTCCAAAATTCTTCTCTTCCTGGTTATTTCAGGTGGATTTTAGAGCCTGGTTTGCCTGATTCCATCACATTTCTCCCATCTGAGACAAACCAGCTCACTTCCTAATTTATATGTAAAGAAGCTATTGACTATTTTGAGAGCTTGGCTAGCACCATACCAAGTCCCTCAGCAGATCAGGTGTTTGGCAGCATTTCCTCTCCTGAACTGCTGCGCAGTAATAGTGTTAATAAGGTGCTAGCAAAACAATTTTCTGGGAGTTCTGCCATTTGTACATTCTGGCATCCTGCAACCTGTTTCAAGAGGGGAGCAGCAATGTTATGAGAATGACCAAATACAATTGCCCACCATTACAGATAGGGTCCAAAAGTGAAAATCACTACAACCTGAGACTTTGGCTGCATTCACACAACACTTTATTTTGTTTCACTAACATTTCTCTAACAATTAATTTCTGCATTATACTTCAGCTGTTGTTGCACAATGTTAAAGCCACTTCCATAACTCTAGCAGAAAACAGTGGAAGTTTAGCATTCATTTCCATGCTAATTGCTTCCAGAAAAGAATCTGTTTGTGGGTAAAGTGATGAAATTTAGGGTGGTCTAACAGCATACAGAGGGACGCGGGTGGCGCTGTGGTCTAAACCACAGAGCCTAGGGCTTGCCGATCAGAAGGTTGGCGGTTCAAATCCCCACAACGGGGTGAGCTCCCATTGCTCAGTCCCTGCTCCTGCCCGCCTAGAAGTTTGAAAGCACGTCAAAGTACAAGTATATAAATAGGAACCGCTCCAGCGGGAAGGTAAACAGCGTTTCCATGCACTGCTCTGGTTCGCCAGAAGTGGCTTAGTCATGCTGGCCACATGACCTGGAAAGCTGTCTGTGGACAAACGCTGGCTCCCTTGGCCTAGAGTGAGATGAGCGTGCAACCCCAGAGTCGTCCGCAACTGAACTGTGTTTCCTGCTTGGCAGGGGGTTGGACTCGATGGCCCTTGTGGTCTATTCCAACTCTATGATTCTATGATTCTATGAACCTAACAGTCAGGGGTCCCTTTACCATTTTAACATCATACAGTTCTTCCCTGCCATTTTCATGGATGAGCCATTGGGGGAGGGCAGAGTTAGAGTGTAGAGGCAGTGTCCAGTGATGTTTGTTTTTGTTAAAACATGCACACTGGTGTGAATGAAATTTAGCATAACACATTGGCATATTGTCCCCAAAGCTCCATAATGCAACAGGTACTGAAGTGTGAAAGAAACATTGGAAAATAGAACAGAAACACTAGAATTATAATCATGAAAATTGATGAAATGTTTCTCACACCTGAATACACCCTACCTGGAAATTGCATAAGTAACCTTCATTTGCGATAATAATTTTGGGCTGGATTGTTGCTGTCAGATGTCAACACAAAGCTGCTGTATTGCATTTGGATTTACTGCAGTATTCTGCTTTGAGGCACTATTTACTACTTGCTAAAGTATGGCGGTAGGTAATTTTACATTTTATTTTGTGATATGTGTAACCAGCTTGGGACCATTTGGTGGAGGGTGGGCTTTCAATAGCAACACTAACAATTCAATAACAATGCTAACAGTTTCTTCATAGTTATTTTCTATAATACACTCATAGTCACTTCTGATTTAACGTTATATGATTTTTGACCTTTTTTATGCAAATAACATGGATACAAGCACTAAACTTCTGTGAAATTTACAAAAATGGCTTTTATGCCATGTGAAAGCTCAGATATAATGTAGAAATCAACAGTTAGGGAAACATTGTGAAAACAGAATGAGCCAATGTGTGAAAGCAGCCTTGGTTAGAATTGAGAGAGAGGGATGAGGTCGGGGTAACCACTATAATATACTTCAGTGGGGTTCTTCCATTATAGGTCACCACACCTTTACAACATCTGTACTACTGACTCTCAAATTTTGGGATTGTTGAAATATACATACACACAAAAAGTAATCAATTTGAGTTGTGTGACTCAGTTGGGTCTACCAGACCCCAACATGTTAAGCAATGTGGACTAAAGTAATTTCTGGGGGCCTTCCAGGATTAGGGGCCCTGAACCTTAAACTTCATTAGTTTCAGAGTAGATCTGCCCCTAAAAACATGATTAAACCATCTGTGGCCATTAAACTGTGTGTGAGAGGGGGAGGTTTTGTTTTTGTTTGTTATTATGTTATGTATTTTTTGTGTTTTTATATTGTAAACTGCCCTGAGATCTTCAGATGAAGGATGGTATAGAAATTTAAACAAACAAGCAAGCAAGCAA
The DNA here is from genome assembly GCF_964188315.1 of Podarcis muralis. Classification (NCBI taxonomy): domain Eukaryota; kingdom Metazoa; phylum Chordata; class Lepidosauria; order Squamata; family Lacertidae; genus Podarcis; species Podarcis muralis. The sequence goes on along the minus strand of NC_135663.1, from coordinate 34,605,495 downwards.
GCAAACCTACAAACAAACCATTAAGACATCTTTAGTATGAATAAGCAGATAATGATGAAGTCAGCTATGTGTTTTGCAGTGCTTCGTTAATGAACTCTTGGAGAGACAGAAACTATTGACATTTATACCTTTGAGAGAGAATTCACTTGATTTTTACATTGATGTTGTCTTATTGACTTTTCTGTCCTTAAAGTGCAGAGAGAACATATTTCCCTTGAAAGGAAAGGAAAAGAAGAAATACGTATTACAAAAAAGAAATTAGGGCATTCTGGCCTAAAGTTAACAGAACAAGGGCAACATGAGACTCACTTTCACATCATGCAGAAAAATGTAAGATTGCTGCATGTTTGCCAAATCTCCCCATAGGGAAGAAACCATAATGTTTAAAGGACAGGTGAATTTGCAGTGCAAACACAGGTAAACACCCTGAATCATCATGTTGCTCTACTTCAAAAGTGAGGATACTTGGGAGATGTACTGCAAACACCTTACAATTCTGCATTATACGAACTGGTAGCCCCAAGACTAGGCATAATCTACAGTCCTCTGTAGAAGAGGCTACTGAAAAGCAGTTGCTTTCATTGCCACAATCAGCCCTGAATGGTTGGATTTGCATTAATGTGTTTTTTGAGCAATTGTGGTGTCGACAGTGCAGTTGCATTTCAGGAACATTGATCTGCTGTGAAGAAAATGCTAGATCTTTCTACTGTCTAAAGGCCGTTTACTGCACTTTCATTATCATTTGAGCAAATGTTTTATGGAGCAATATTGAAGTGACTGTCACATGTTGCGCATCAAGGTCCCCAAGACACCCCCCCCCCAAAGAAAAACACAATTGACACTTAATTTTTGTTTAAGGTTTTTGGCATAATTTTGGCCACAACTTTATTCAAATTACAGCAATGTGAGTGCTTGCTTAGGCATTGGTAGCACTAACTGACCCCGCACGGGGACAGCTCTGACATTCACACCCCCCGCGAAGTCAGCAAGGGTAAGTCACATGGGGAGAGAGACGGGACTGGGAACCATGCCTCACCTCTCCCCAGAATGCTCCCAGGGGCTTGCGTGGCCCTAGCCCCTTGTCAGGGGGTTTCGGACAAAAGCATGGGGAGCCCCTGGGTTCCTTTAACGGAAAACCCTTGAAGCAGCAGCAGCATTTTGGAGGGGCAGGCACAACCGAATCCATACCCCTCCACCAACCAATTCCAAGACCAATGCCTAACCGCAAACCTTACAAGTTGTGACAATTTGCTACGCAGTAGGCAAAAACCAAGTGGCACACACTAATCAGCCAAATGGACAAAATTCCTACCGGGCCCCTGCCCCAAAGCAGACGACCCCATGACAGGCATAGCAAGGTCAAGCAAACAGCCTAACATTAGGGAAGGGAGGGCGGGTGATCCGAAGTAAGCAGCGAAAAGAGGAAGTTCATCACTGTGTGCATTGTATTTAACAAATAGGGCTGTGAATCAACAAATGGCAACATCTAGAAGATTTCCCCAGTAACAGCCCACCCCTGCTTAAAGGATGGCCAAACCATTTGCCTAGTAACAGTGAGGTGTCTTGTCAGCCCCGCCCGCAACCTGTGCTCTCCATGAGGGAGAACACACTTTGCTGTGTTTTTTTTTTTTCAGGCTGCTTGCACATTTTCCCATCCACAGCAATGACAGGATGTGTTGTCATAATCTCACTCTTTCCATTCCTCTTCCACAGGGTGTGTGAACATGTGTATGCAGTATATATCAATATAACCCAGTATCCCAGAATTTTGACCCCATGGGACATCAGGAGTTGGCAGGAACTGAGCCATTTTCCATTTTAGATACTGGCCTCCTGACTAAATAATTTGGGGAAAACACATGAAATGGATGCCACTCCCTTGCCCTTGGTCATATATAAAAGCAGAAAATTACAAAAACACACACACAAAAACACACCCCTCCTTCCACACAATTAAAATACTTGAGTACCTTTCCAAATCTCTCACATGTGTTAGAATTTTTGCAACAGAAGAAAAAGTCATTTGATGACCACAATATTCCAGAATAGTGATGGAATGATAATGATATCATGGGAAGCATGCAGAAGAATGAGGGGTGGGGGTGGGAGATTCTATTGCAGTACAAAAGTAACACCCATGCTGCCTAAATACTACTAATACTGCTTATCTTCTTCATCCTTGCATATGACTTTGCTGCACTTAAATTTAGAAAATAACAAATTTAGCTAGGAAATGTATTGGATTGTGAAAACGCTTTAGGTATTGTCACCTATTATTAGAAGAGGTAATGCACTACTTCCACCATTAATTTCATGCGTAACATGCACAGTGTAGTAGCTTACTTTTCTAATAGTGTAGGGTGTATTTACTAGTTACAAAGGACATGAGCAGATTGAATTCACTATTTGGGGGATTTGAGTTTGTGAAACATGATCACTTTCATTATACTAGAGATGCTGTAGCAGCAGAAGAATGATTAACAAAATAGGGATGCTTCTTCACATCAGTGACTATAGTGTAGCAATGGGCCAGTCAGGTTTTTAAGCAATAGTTTCAAGCTCTCCGCACTGGATTTTTTTAAAAAAAATAGTCTGGTTCTCATTGGCTGACTTCTACATATAAATTGATCAGATTACGAATTTACTTCCTGCTATGGTGCCAGGTCTTCAAAACTGTTCTTGGTTTACCTCTTGGGGTTGAATTTAAGGCAGCTTTCCTTTCATTCCTGTTTTCCTAAACAATCATCATACCACTGCTGTAGTCCAGAATCTGAATGGTTAATTCAAAATAAGATTACCTTTTGGTACTTACATATGTCATGTTGTATTTATGGTCATGTCTTGTATCCAGGATTTAAATTTAAGTGTGAGATTGCTGAGTAACTCTTGTTGTACTAATACCTGGATTCCAGCTAAGCCTGTTTTCCTGTTCTACTCGAAAAGAGCTTCATTGAGTATGTTTTGTCTAATTAAATCTAAGCCTGTATTTTCATATTAGCTAGTCATAAAAATATTAAAGCAAGCAGAGCAAAGAAGAATAATGCAGTTCTGAATGACAGAGAAAATCTTTTAAGCAACTAATTTTGGATTACTTTTATACACTAGATTTATTACTGTAACAGTCCCAAAATACCACTGACTTACAAGATTGCTATAAGGAACAGATTAGTGATATTGACTTGGAGATCCTGTGTTACTCTTCTTGGTCTTTAATATGTGCAGGTTTAATATTGGATGCCATTCAATTTGAGGTTGAAATCATTACATTATTTGCAACTGGGGAAAGGAGTATTCCCCAAATGAGTGTTGGAAATACATTCTGTGCTGTGTTGACCTGACCTACCAAGTTGCAAAAATCTTATATTCTCCATTTCCTCTGGAGATAATACTTCATTTTATTTAATCTTTCTTGTTGCTACTTGGCACAGAGGGGAGGGGAGAATGAGATTACTAATGACATTCAAAGTGGTTTCTGTTTTTTTAAAAAAACAAGATCATTGGTTATTTAAATGCCTCAGTTGTTATTAGTTATCATGCCGTCTATCTTCTGTCAGTTTAAATATATTCTGCAATCTCCCATGCACAGAAAATTATTTACTAAATCCTTAGCACGCTTCATGCAAAAGAGAGCATCAAGTGCACATTGATAGCATAATAAAAAGGAACAATAACTGTTTTGGATTTGTCATTGGTTTCACCTAATGAACATTGGAAATGCTCCTGTGCTGGATCAGACCATGGGACCCCTCTAGACAATCATTTCTAATGTGGCTACATGGATCCAGGAAATCCACAAGAATTCTACAAAGACTACAGTTACCACTCTTCTTTTTTTAAAAATGCAACTGCCATTGGTGTTCAGAGGTACAGTGGTACCTCGGGTTACAGGCGCTTCGGGTTACAGATGCTTCAGGTTACAGACTCCACTAACCCAGAAATAGTACCTTGGGTTAAGAACTTTGCTTCAGGATGAGAACAGAAATCGCGCAGCGGCAGTGGGAGGCCCCATTAGCTAAAGTGGTACTTCAGGTTAAGAACAGTTTCAGGACCTCCAGAACGAATTAACTTCTTAACCCGAGGTACCACTTTACACTGACTCAGAATCGGAAAGGCCATTTAACTATTGCACCTGACAACAGAGGCGGAGCTAGCTGCTCCAGCACCTGGAGTGGTGCATATGCTGTGCACCTGGGGGTGGGGCTAGTCACCCGCGGGGGCGGGACGAGCATCCCAGGGGGGGTCCACCCACGGCGAGCATCCCAGGGGGGCAGGACAGCAATGTCACTTCCCCTCAGGGATGACACCGAGGGTGGGCCGCACCTACCACACACCCCTTTCTCTGCCAGTGGCTGACAGAACATTCCTCTGTCATGGGCCAGGAGTCAGCTTTGCTTCCCAAACAGCATCCTGAAGGGGGAGAAGGAGGAGTTACTCCACCTGCAGCTGATCAGCCTTCAAGGTCACAGAGCAGAATGCACTGAGGAGAACCAGGTGGTGTTTGCCTTCTTAAGCAGCAGGGGCACCAACTCGCCCTCAGGATTGTGGGTGCCCACCACCGCCATACAGACATGTGATATGTGTGATATCACATCACACCACACACACACACACACACACACACCTGTACATAGTACATAGTCCACCCCCATCATTCTACCTGGACACTGAGGTCCAGCACCGAGGGCCAGTGGCGTAGCTTGGGTTGTCAGCACCCGGGGCAAGGCAAGTAATTTGCGCCCCCTAACCCGTGGATTTGCGCCCCCTAACCTGTGGATTTGCCCTAACCCCAGATGTTGCGCCCGGTGCGGCCGGCCCCCCCTGCACCCCCCACGCTACGCCACTGCCGAGGGCCTTCTGGCGGTTCCCTCACTGCGAGAAGCCAAGTTACAGGGAACCAGGCAGAGGGCCTTCTCGGTGGTGGCACGCACCCTGTGGAACACCCTCCCACCAGATGTCAAAAAGAACAACTATTACCAGACTTTTAGAAGACATCTGAAGGCAGCCCTGTTTAGGGAAGCTTTCAATGTTTGATGCATTATTGTATTTTAATATTTTGTTGAAAGCCGCCCAGAGTGGCTGGGGAAGCCCAGCCAGATGGGTGGGGTATAAATAATAAATTATTATTATTATTATTAGTAGTAGTAGTAGTAATAGTGACTTCACAAGCACTACATGCAGGCGTATGTGTGTGTGACGTTTTGTGACGTTTCACGTCTGTGTTGTGGCAGCTGGCCGCAGCCGCTCCTCTTCTTCCTCCTCTCTGCAGCCAGCGACACACCCTTTTCCTCAGAGAGGGGCTTAGACATGGAGGCAGAGAGACTTTGCCTCCATATCTGAGCCCCCACCCTGGAAAAGGGTACCTCGCTGGCTGACTGCAGACGGCGAAGCTGAACTACTTCTCTCTCTACTGGCTTTTCTCATTGACTTTGTGGGCCCCCACATTTATATTACCCAAGCACCCACAGCCCCCTGGAGTTGGTTCCTATGTTAAGCAGAGCTTCCAGCAGCAGTCAGATTCTGGTAACAAAGCTTGTAGCTCATGGCCCTACCCTGATGCTTCCTGCTTGTCTTGACCCTTGACCCCATGATCATCAGATTCCCTGGAACAACAGACCCCACAGATTGTTGTTTGCCCAACCCTAGGGCTGGACCTGACTGTGGATGCTGACTCTGCCTCTAGGCAAGCACACCTCAGAAACTCTTCTGGTTGGCTGGTCTTCCACTCCACTGAGCTCTGCACATTGTTGCTCAGCAATGAGACTATGACATCTTCTATGAATAAGCTCTTCAGGCCATTTAAGCCAGTGACCACAACCACTGCTAGTAGAAACAAAGCACATACATTAATTAAGTGTGACATGAAGAACTTCCCATAATTTGGGGTGACACTCCCCCTCCATAGGTGCCTTCTACACCCCACCTCATATAGTTCAGGAGGGTTCCTGATCCTCCAGATTGATTGATTGATTGATTTTTGGTGGGTACAGGCAGCATCAGGGAGAGGAAAAGAAACTTTTCTTCCATGAACTTTCTGAATGTAATTTCCTTAAGTTACGTTAACTTATGCAATTCCATGGAAGGAAAGTTCCATATTCCCTCCTCCTCCTTGTTGCTGCCTAGGTGGCTTAAACATTGGATTAGACCAATTCACAGGTGAAAGTTTTATTGGTGGCAAATGGACTTGATAGCTAAATGAATTTCCAGGTTCACAGTCCATGTACCTCTGAATAGAAGGAAGATGAATAAAAGCAATGAGCGGTGACTATAGCCTTCATAGGTTCTTGGAAGCATGTGATCAACTGTGGCTGAAAACAGGGTGCTTCCTTAGATATGCTTATAGTCTGAGATCCCTCAGTAAAGTTGTTCATAATATGCCCTTCAAATTCTCTCACTCCACCCTACCCCTTCACTCATTGTTAAGTTCCTTTTTTATTTTAGAGTTGATTGACCTTTTTATTTTCCTCATTTTGGCCAGACTTTTTATAGAATACCTTTTTACTTTTTTGTAAATATAAAGTTGTAGCATGGGTGGTGGGTGGTGGTGGAGGAACATAAACCACCCAGTGGTGGAGAGTGGTAGTGCAGTATTGTTGCCTAGCCAGAGATACCGTATTTTTCCGTGTATAAGACTAGGTTTCCCCCCTAAAAAATAATGTCTAAAATTTGGGGGCATCTTTTACATGGGCAGATTTCCCCCCTCATTTTCTTACATTGTAGTCCCCAAAAATAGGGGGTGTCTTATACATGGGGGCGTCTTATAGACGGAAAAATATGGTATATTGTGGTGAAGGAGCTAATATGCATGAGGATGGGGTGTAGTGTGATTGCAGCTGTTCTAACATGTTAAGGGACATATTGGTGGTTTGGCCTCTTGCAGCTCCTTCACAGTTACCCCCCGTAAAGTAGGCATATGAGTGTAGGTGGTACTGGGAACAAGGGGGCTTCCCATACCCAACTGGTTGGCCACTGAGAACAGGTTACTGGACCTAGTGGGACTTTGTTCTGATCCAGCAGAACTCCTATGTTCTTCATAGGAATGTGGATCTGGTCAGAAAAGCAGAACTACTTTCTTCCCTTGTGCAGTTCAAAATGGAGATTTCATTGTTTGAGGTTTGATTTTGTTTGTTACAGCATTGAACTATCATATGCCAAATTCTTGCTAAACTTTGCAGTAGAGACGCTATGTAGTAATTCCTATTGGATAAAAATCATAATTAGGTTTGCTTCTTCTTCCTTGCCAAAATCACTACTAGAAAGGGAAGCTCAAGATATATTGGCACCTTCAATCTTGTTGCTTTGACAATTTTACTGACTGGAATCACATGGGTGGTTTCTGCCAGCTGAGATCTAGTCTACTGTTCCTTTGGACTGGAACTACAGAGACCAAAAGGAACTACAGTGGTACCTCGGATTAAAAACTTAATTTGTTCTGGAGGTCCGTTCTTAACCTGAAACTCTTCTTAACCTGAGGTACCACTTTAGGTAATGGGGCCTCCCGCTGCCGTCGTGCCTCCGGAGCATGATTTCCGTTCTCATCCTGAAGTAAAGTTTTTAACCTGAGGTACTATTTCTGGGTTAGTGGAGTCTGTAACCTGAAGCGTCTGTAACCTGAAGCATGTGTAACCCGAGGTACCACTGTACAGGATTCTTTTTTCTGCCTCTTGCTGGCTGGAGTACTGCAATGCACTGATATTGTAAAAAAGTATTTATCAGAGGTGTTGCTTTCACTTGATAGAGCAGTATATTTTGTAATAATTTCATCATGTACCTTGCCTGAGCATACAGGAGATTCATTGACTGCGTTTGTGGAGTAACAGCAAAGCCAAAGGGCACATAGCTTCATTCATTCTTCTAGACCTTGGGATTAAGTGGGAACGTTTTGAATTCCAGCTTATCTGGTTTTGTCTGTGTTGTAGTGGAGGACAACTAATAGCAGTTGTTCTTCTTACCTTCATAAATCAGGTAACAATACTTGGAACTTATTCAGATGTTCTGAACTTCACATGGTTCATATCTTCTAGGACTGCATAATTTCAGAACATAGGTGGGACATCACGGATACCTTTTGAATGGTGGCATATGCCATCAACTCTCTACAATGACAAGCAAATGAGTGTGTAGAATTCTAACCTTTCCAGTGGCTAGCTGTTCATGTGTCTTCAAATTTTTGATTTTACACATATGCACATTTTTGATTTTACACATATGTATGTGGCTGGAAGGCTTGTGCAACCTGCTTATTCTAAATATTTGTCTCTGTATTGAGATAGAGTAGGAGGGTGCAAGTGTGATTGTGGTCCTCTGCTTCAGCATCCCTAGGAGAAATGACTGCACTCAGAAGATAAAACGTTCTGTAGAAAAATGTTCCAAGAGTGCTCAAGCATAACAATGATGAATATGGGATTGGTAGCTTGATATCTATCTATAGCATACCTGTAGCACAGCTATATCAACAGCATATCAAACAGCTTCCGTGCCATGGTAGCTTAATGTAAATAAAGGTCATATACCATCTGAAAGTCAAGATAAATTTAGATTACATTTGTAGAATGTAGATTCATATTTTCTCTCCTTCCACTTGGATAAAATAACAATTTAATATAAAAGTGTAAGGCTTCAGAATTTACAAGTCACATTATCACTGAATACTCCATTACCTCACCCTTCAGAATTTTGCATTATAACGCTGTACTCAGAGTGCTTTTCTTCTGCTATTTGATCACGGTCAGACATTCTCTATAGTTAGAACTGTATGAACTATTCATCGTGACTTGTTTAAATGATGAGATGTGCTGTTTTTTAAAAGCAATTTTTAAAGTTGCTTTTGAAAGCATATTTTGTGCATATATTCACCTCCTAAATAAAGCTTAGATTAAAGACCTTTCAAGTGTTCTTTTCGAATATAATAATTTCTGTTGTAGAAAAGAACTTGTAATGTTTGCAATGGGGTACAAATGCTAACTAATCATATGGAGCTAATCATAATAAATCTGCATGTGTAATTTTGCAAACATATTTTAACATTAAACCATATTTTGTCAGTCATTTTCCCCACTTCCAAAATAAGATAATCTCCACCTAAATGAAAAATGAATTTATTTAGTGTGCTTATATGCCACTTAATAACCCCCAAAAGCTCAAAGATTGCCAGAATAATAATAATAATAAACCATTCAGGTTTGGTATCAGGAAGAGATATTTCTTTCTGAAATTTCTGATTATTTATGTTTATTTAAATATTTATAAATTGCACTTCAATAGAAAAAAACAAAAACAAAAATGATTCTACCGCCCTCACCGCCAGCAATCGCATTGCTGAAGTAGTGTAGAAAAAGGGGTGGTACTTAAGTTATCAAAGTAAACTACTTTGTTTAACGTATATCTAATTAATTGAAACCTAAGTTCTTGGGTGCCATTGTGAATATGTTCAGCCCTAGTTACTTGGCAACTATTTTATAAAAGACTAGCAATCTCCTGATTTCCCTTTCGCTCCTGTTTCCAGGTCAGGAGATCAAAAGACCATGAGATTAAACAGTATCTTGGCAGGCTTCCAGTGCCTTTCCAGAAACAATTAAATATGCTTAGAGGATTAATCCAGAAAGACTTATGTAGTTTAGGATTGGGGCATCTGAAGATCCCCTTTCCTCTTATGAACATGTCTATTATATCATATTTGCTCAGGATACCATTACTGTTAGATATGAGGTATGGGAAACAGGGACTTTTTAGTGGGAGTACCCCAGATATGGAATGCTGTCCATAGGGGAGCTTGACTTTGGGGCAAGGCTTTAAACCAGTTTTTAACATGGTGTGTTTATTGCAGCCTTTACCTTGGGTTGCTGCTGTTTAATTTTGTCTTATTTGTTCCATAAACCAGCTTGAAATGCTTTGGCTTAAAGGCAGCCTTAAAAGCTCTTTGCATAAGCTGGCGTAGCAGCAAACCATCAACCGGGCCATTTGAGACATGTGCGATTCAGGAAGATATTATTTCTCACCTAGCAACTGACTGCTTTGAAATGTGAGGAGGATTTCTAAATTTCTAGTGGACAGAGCAATTGGATGCTTTGAGGGAAGGTATAGAGAGTTAAATGAGGGAAGGTTAAGGAGGCCCACAACACCCAGACAAAAGTAAGTCAGCAAAAAGCTGCTGCTTTAGAATTAAAGTAAATTAAAATTAATTTCTTCATGAATGTAATTAAATTCATTGTTCATAGTAAGGTACTTGATTATACATCTGGGAAATCTTACCTAAACCATAATAAAACAAGTCCAGCTTGGGGTATACAGCTGGGACTCACTAGTAAAGGGCGGGAAAGAAATCTAATAGATAAATAAAGCCCAGTCAAAATATTCAGTTTCTTAAAAGCCCATTTCGAGCCATTCCTTTACCCCACAGGTAAAGGAACATGAGACTTTTGTTTCATGGAGATAGACTTATTCAGGGAAACAAAGGAGGATTGGTTCAAAGAACTGGAACAATAATTTTCAACACTTTGAAAGACCTCACTCTTGAAAATAAAAATAAGACTGAAACGCACAAGTTTCACAGCTGAGATGTTCTCACAGAATAAGATGCAAAGAGATAATATGCCTGATGTTGTTTATTCAATCAGCTTGTTTTTTAAGTTTATAGTTTACACCATTTTACAGCTCTTCTTCAGATTTAAGTTACAGCCCTTAAACACTGAGGTGGGAAAACCCCATCAAACTCGGTGGACCTTTTTTTAAAAAAAGCAAAAACTAAAAAATAAAAAATCACCATTGATTCATTGCCGTGTTATTTCCCCTTTGCTTTAAGAAACTCAAAACAGTTCTTGCCTTCCCTTTTCTTTTTCACATGTTTTTCCTCACAACAACCCTGTAAGGTAGGATAGGTTGTGAGATGCTGACTGGCTGAAGGTCCCCTAATGAGTCTCATAGAAGAATGTGGAGTGCTTAAGACTGCTCTGCACAAAACTGAGAGTATAAGGACTCAAGCAAAATGCCTAATTGCCTGATGAGGCAGAATGCACCAGTGGCATGCCTCTGTCGCTTTTGGTCACAGCATGCAGAGTTTGGTCTTGCTGTGATGATTCAAAATACCACCCAGATCCTCCTCTTGAAACAATATTTGTGGAATTTGACACAAGCACCCAAGAGTGAATGAGTTTTGTGAAAACGTCTAGCACATAGTCATATGTACAAGAAAAGGAATTTGGGAGTTTTAAACAGGTTTGTCACAACAAGGAAAAGCCTACACTGGCTGGCCTGGGAACTCAGATTGCAAGTGACTCTTTCAATTTCTATTCTGCATTACATTTTTCTCATAAAAAAAGCACTAAAGAGGTTCAAAAGCAGTAAGTCTCATATGGAAAACACAACTAGCCTCCTAGCTCTATTGCTGATTGTAACATTTTTGTAACTGTGACATCTGGTGGCTTCTTGTGAGATTGCAACAATAGGGTTACAGATTTAGTCCCCTTCTTCATAATATTGTTTATGTGCTTCAAAGGCTGGGTCTGAGCCAAGAATCATGGCAAGGCTCTGAAAAGATGCCCTGGGACTCCATGATCACTTATTGATCATGCATTCAAACAACAGAGCTCTTTAAGATACTGAGAATCACTTTACACATTAAAAATATTTGATACCCCTCTTGAAACTTAAAAATAAAATTAAATTCATAGAATCATAGAATTGAAGAGTTGGAAGGGACCCTGGGATCATCTAGTCCAACCCCTTCAATGCAGATCAATCACACTAACAAATATTTAATGAGAATCTATACTTATACTTCCAAAATTCAGCAGAGTGTAATAGAATGTAGATTGGAATGAAGAAATTACATGGGGGCATGTTATGAAAAGGAGGAAGGCGCACAACCATACAGAAGAGAATAAAGGCTCAAGACAGTTCTCAAAGGTAGCTCAATCTCCTCCTAGCAGTCACTTGAGAAACTAAAGCTTGGAGCAGATATTGAATCATGAATGTCCCCTTTTGCTCGTGAAACAGCTGGGTGAGTGTATCATCCATCATTCAGGCAGCAGCCTGGCCTCTCTGGTTCTGCTGGAGAGCTGTGGAAGATTCTGCCGGAATTCAGTGCAGCAAAGAGGATCAAAATATTGGAGTGGCGTTGAGAATGAACATGAATTGAGGGGAATGTCCCACTCGGAGGTGGCATTCTCAGTCCCCCAGGAAGCTGCCTGGGTGCCTTATTGAATCACACCACTTGCACAGTCCATATAGCTCAGTGCTGTCTGCACTGACTTGTAAGGGCTCTCTAGAATTTTAGAGAGGGTTTTATTTTAGTCCTACCTGCAGATGCCAGGATCTGAACCTGGGAACTTTTGAATGCAAGGCAGATGTCCCATGGGTCTTTATAAAGATGTTCTATTTCATAAGAAGAGTCGGACACGACTAAACGACTAAACAACAACAACATTTCATAAGAATAGAGTCAAGGAACTCCAGTTGGCTTATATGGTTCTCCCTACAAACAACCCTGTGAGGTAGGTTAGGCTAAGAGGCAGTGACTGGACATCCAGTTAGCTTCATGGCTGAGTGGGGATTTGAACCCTGGACTCCCTGGTCCTAGCCCAACTCTCTAGCCACTACACCACACTGGTTTGGATGTAGCCATGTTTATTTAGGTAAATGGATGGAGCCTTGAAAAAGGGCTGTATACGGAGCTCCGAGGACCACAAATCCATCACTGGATATCATCACTGTTACAATAGGACTTAAAGCAACAGTGTTTGATGATTGTAGTGGGATATATTGTCCAATAAAGCCTTATTCATATGTTCAACGTGTGCTGGAGGCAAGAGGCAAATATTAGCCCTGTCACTGATGTTCCTGTTCCCACTGGATCTTGAACAGGAAGGTCTGAGGGGGGGATTCTTTTGCACGTTCTGGTGAACACATTGCAGTCTTCCCTGTAATCAAGAACTATACATGATTAGGGGTACTGGTTGCATGTTCCAAGTGTGTTCAGCCAAATGCGCTTAGTACCCCCCTTTAGACCCTCTGACATCTGATCAGGAATGGAGCTGGGGCCATTGGGGGCAGTCCAACAACCCCTTCCAAATATTATGTCCATAAAAGCTCTATGATGGATAACCTAGGCATGTAAACACTTGCTTGGCATGTAAAAAGACCCAAAGTTCAGTCCGTGGCATTTCCAGATAGGACTGAGACTGTTGTCTGTCTACAAATCTGGAGAGTCACTATGGACTAGTATAGGGAATATTTTTGTAGATAGACCAATGCTCTGATTTGGCCTAAGGCAGCTTCCATTCTACAGTGGGATTATATTGTATGATATAAAAACAAAGATCCAATTTAGGAAGCCATACAAAAAAAGGGGGGTAGATGCTAGTTGGAATATAGATCAGGAGAAGAAGAAAGAAAGCCAACAAATACAAAGCAGTTTGCATTTATAGAATACAACACAAACTTGCATCACTTAGCTCAAGGAGAAGTTAGTGATCCTCCTCGCTTAGTCACCACAAAACTAAAAACAAAATTAATTGGAAGGCACTTGTTGTGATTGACATTGCTATCCTGCATTGCTCTTGGCTCAAATCTCCTTAAATACTCATTACTTGCGTGTGTCTCCAAGGACTTTTCTTTTGCAGTAGCCCTCAATTTATATGGGCAGCCATCGTCTGAATATATTGACTTTTTTTTTGCATGGGTGGGGTGGGGGGAAAGAGAAAAATAATGAAATGGAAATGGGATGGTGCTTCAACCAAAAAGACTTGCTGAGTCTTGTTTGTTGGGTCTAGAGACAACTTTTTACAGCATATTCCATGGTATAGATGGAAACAACATACCGGCTTGCACTTAAAGGCAATCATTATTCTGAGTAATTTACATGCCATGAATGTGGAATGCAATTTGCAACTTTGGTCACACCCATATGGCACATTTAAAGCACATTTGTACTACTTTAACAGGCATGGCTTCCCCAAAGAATTCTGAGAATTGTGGTTTATCCCTCACCAAGCAAAGGTGCCAGCTTCTGAGGGAGATGGGTGGGGCAAATGTTGTGCATGTGACATCACATCAGGATGGCAGAGGACTCAGGGGGCAGGAGCCAAACATGGTGGAAGCATGGCTTCAATGTCTGGTGGCGGCTCCTCCTCCCTTGCTGCCGCCACTGGCTGGGGGCTGCTTCTCACCGCCTTCCCCTCTGCAGCAGGAGGAGCCAGCCACTGAAGCCGCACTGCGCTCATCTCCACGCTTGACCATGATTGTTCTTAACATTGGGGAGCCCAGCCCCCCACCAATATTGGGGCCCCCTAAGAGGGTTGGGCCCCCTGGAGTTGGAACTCCTGTCACCGAGCAGATTTCCAGTGCACAACACAACAATTCTCTGATTTCTTTGGGACAAGCCATGTGTGGTATGAATGTGATCTGCGCTGCAAAGTGTGAACCTGTAGATTGGTAAATTTTCTTAGGCTCTTATTTAGCATGCAAAATAAATTCCACAGAAATCCTGCTTTTTGGACCTCCCTAAAATAGTGTATTTTAAAATGGGATTTTAGAGTTTTTAGGGGTTTTTGAATGTTTTATGTAGTTTTTATGCAGTTTTATGTAGTTTTATGTAGTTTTTATGTAGCTTTATGTAGTTTTTATGTAGTTTTTCAATTTCATTGTTCCGCAAGGGACAATGACAATAAAGATATCGTATATCCCTAAGATTTGTAACATGTTCAGATAAAGAGTATTGTGAATTTCTGGGAAATGTGAGGAAGGGGTGAACCGCCATAAAAGGCAGCCATTCCTTGGAGTGCCTTTCAATAGAACCCATGACATTTCTGGGTATTGTGAAGACTTTGCATGTGGATTACTAAATTTAGCATATTTTCTGCTCACTATTCTCTGAAAACACAAGTCAAAGATGAGTTATAAAACCCATAAAAATAATGATTTGTAACACCATTTAAAAAACCACAAACCTAATAAATAAATACTTAAAGCATTTCATATATATATATATATTACGATTTCAATTGCCTTTTCAAAAAGAAAGGTCTTCACTGCCGTTTGGAAGGCAACTACGGAACTGTGAAAGGTGAGAGATGGGACCATGCTTAGGTTGGGATGAAACCGACCTTTGCAACCCTGCTAGGATACTGTTTAGAGCTGACAGGCTGTTCCCTGGAGTCCAATTAGTGTAGGTTTGCCTCTTTTCCCCACAAGGTTTAGGGAGAGTAGGAGGCTGTCATGAAATCCACTTCTCAGAATGGTTTTGTGAAGAGTCTTTTTGAAGTCGCTGTCAAATCTACCAGTCAGTGGCTAATGGTCAACTGTGCTGATATTGAAGTCAATCCAGGGTGGGATGAGGGACTTGATTCTCTTTTCAATTTTTGTTAGATGTGGCTGTTGTGTGCTAAAAGTAGGGCCAGTTTGTTTCTGGTCTATGACAATTTCCCCTGTGTTAATTCTTGATCTGTTCCATCCTGTTTCTGCATTCATCTTCCATTTAAAAAAAAGAACAGCATTATATTGAAATATGCAATTATTTAAATATATGTTTTCTCTCAGGGTATGCATTATCAACAGAGATGGGAGGGGCAGAACTCTGGTTCAGCTTGCATTTAATTCTCACTTTCTGATACAGTATGCGAATCAAAACATCCTCCTTTGAAATCCATGCTTCTCCAAATTTTTGCGCTGCAGTTTTTCAACTGTGTAATGTGCCAGTGGCGTAGCGGGGGGGAGGGGGTGCAGGGGGGGCCGGGCGCACCGGGCGCAACATCTGGGGTTAGGGCAAATCCATGGGTTAGGGGGCACAAATCCACAGGTTTGGGGGCGCAAATCCACTGGTTAGGGGGCACAAATTACTTGCCTTGCCCCGGGTGCTGACAACCCATGCTACGCCACTGTAATGTGCACAAGAATGTTTATTCTAGGCCGAAGCATGTATATGAATGTATATTTGTAAAAACAATATGCAAAAATGCATCATATTAGAGGGAAATGCATATATTCATTGAGAGGCATTACAGACATTAAAATCTGAATGTTTGTGAAATCTGTATGTCGACTGAAGCAGTTCACCAGAGGCACTACATACACATTGGACTTTCATATGGCATACTGTCGGAGGGTGGACCAGTTGAGCCGTCTTGGCTGAAAAGAGACCAGTGACACTCTCTGTTTCTGTATGTGAAGCAGCAACTCTGGTGAAATAGCTAAAGCTCTTGGGAATATCAACAGGCTAGCCTATAGCCAGTTAATTATAGATGGTTGACATTTAATATGCGTTCCAGTGTATATCTACTTATCACAGTAATTTGTTATGTGGCAATTAAGTGCCTAGACATTCCCTTACTGTTCTAATGGCCAAATTAAAACTCACTTACATATTTATTCTGCATGTGGTCTTTATTTAAAGTCAGTAGATGGAGCCCACGGTGGCAAGTGGCAACGGATGTGTACAGCCAAGGGGAAGGGCTATAAAGGGGCATGAATTGGCAGGAGAGGATCACTGCCACAGAGGAAAGGCCTTTTTTTGTCAATCTGACTGTTAATGATTATTATGATTTACAATTGCATTTATTGATTGCTTTTTCACAAGAAGTGACCCAAAGTGCTACAAATACAAAACAGAATCAAATGAATAAAAACCAGAGTAAAATGAATGAACACACACACATACATGAATGAGAAAAGGAAATTTTAACTCAACCTTCCCCACTTGAAGAAAAATAAGAAAGAGGCCACCAATTTACCTAATATATGTACACTTGTGTTCAGTTTTGCAGAAAGGTTTCATTGGAAAATGTGCAAATGATCTCTTATCGCAAACGATCTCTATCAGGTGGTATGAAGGTGAAACAGTGAATGAAAAAGGCCTGTATTATTATTTGTATTGGCTTGGTGGAATATTCCTTTTCCTCATCAAATATGGATATATGTTGCGAGCGTGAAGCAAATGCTGTCCACTTTTAGCCTCCAAAAGAATATTTTATTGACCCTTTTAAGAACAGAAGACATCCCTTCTATGTTCAAAAAGCGTACAGCTGAACCTGCTTGCATATCTGATCTGCATTTATTTTTTTTAAAAAATGTTAATCAGGAGTTTAGCAGGCAGGTCTTCAAAAAGCAGTCTCTCTATAAGCATGAAATAATTTCTGTAAATTGCTAATGCTTCAGTGCACCTGACAATGGTAATATGTTGTCCATGACGGGGAAAGGACACCGGGGATTCTTCTACTTATCTATTTTGGTCACAACCTTTTTGGCACTAATGCTGCTACTTTAGCTTTTCACCATGAATGCTCAGTGTATCAGGCAATAATAAAATCTATTTAAATTGTTCCTTGTGATACCGGCTTGCCCTTTAAAAGACCTACATTACTAACTCGCCATGTCGCTGATGCCAGGAATGTTAAATTAACTGATATTGTGTTTACTTCTTTATTTAGGGCTGCACCAATTGTTCACCCATGAACATTTCGGGCATGAAATTAAAGCCTTTTGAGGGGGAGGGGGAAGTGATCCCTGAAACTTGTTATTGCTCATGCTTTGTGCTCGCTGTTCAAGGACTCTGACGGCCTGATCACCAACTATTTCTGAACATATTGCTATGCACCACCCAAGTCTTGGAGGGGTAAGAGAATCCAGGGATTCTAGGTGCTTACTCAGGTTCAGTTTCCGTGTAAGGAATTTGGTGTCTTTAGGATATGTTGCTTTATTTACACATATAGCATTAGTTGGAGGGATCCAGAAGTCACAGTTTGGGATCCAGAATGGAGCAAGCGTGTCTCTGTGCTTCTAGCTTCCACTCTGCTTCCAGTTCAGCTCTCACACATTATATTGGGTATTGTAGTAGCTAGGTGAGGGTGGAGAAAGGCCCACCTATTTGTTCTGTAGCACAGAGCTACTTCTTTGGTTATGCTAATCATAGTGCTTAACTAGTCAGCCGAAACCAATACCTGGACCAGGCATAGGCAAACTCGGCCCTCCAGATGTTTTGGGACTACAACTCCCATCATCCCTAGCTAACAGGACCAGTGGTCAGGGATGATGGGAGTTGTAGTCCCAAAACATCTGGAGGGCCGAGTTTGCCTATGCCTGACCTAGACAGAGGGACTGGTTTGGCAGGTGTGCCCTCTTACATTCTACCCCCATAGATACAGGATCCCAAGAATTGGAAGGGACTCAGGGCATCATCCAGATCCCCCCCCCCCAAAAAAAATAACAACAACAACACCACACACACACACACACACACACACACACACACACAGTGCTATCTTCTTTCAGTTATGGAATCACACAGTGAACATGTTGGCATCATGACACAATGTAGCGAGATTGGACATTGAGATGGCATCATAAAGTCAATTCAGATTGAGGGTAATTGCTTAACCTTTGTTATATTAAAAAAATGGAAAAGTTCTCCCTATCCCAGTCATCTCCATTAACTAGAAGTCATCTCCATTAACACCCCCCCCCCCCCGAAGATAATGGAGAAAGAGAGAGAGAGAGAGAGATTTTATTTGTTGGTATGGAAGAATGATTGGGAAAGAATCAGACTACCCCAATTGCCACTTGTGCCCTTCTCTCATAGCCAGAATGGAGAAGGAAGATGACCCACATGAAGAACAATTCTATTTATGGCTGTACTGGGAAAATAATGCGCTGCAATTAAATGTTAGAGTTGTCCATCACAGCAAAATATCTCCCCAACATCCAGTCAGCTTAGTTTCATTTCTCAGAAACAGAGAAGGTAGGGTGTGCATTTAACATTATTGAAAACTGTCACAAAAGGGCTTCTCATGTGGTTGGGTACTTCCTGATCCACCTCAACAGTGTGTTTCGACTTCGGTATATGAGTCTGCCCTGAATTACCCCTAATTCATCATGTTATTTGGGGTATACACGGATCCAGTGCACAACATTAGTGCCTAAATTAGTTGGGGGTTTTTCACCCCACAACTGCATGGTTCTCAACAATATTTTTGCATTTATAATGATGAACCCACTGAAAGAGGCTGCACCACCCAGAGAAAATGCAATAATGTGATGGCCTACTGGATCATTTCAATTAAATACGTATATTGAATGCAATATCCACCCTTAACCCCCTTAGTTCTAGAGAAGATCATCCTAGGGAGAAAGAGAGGGACAGGGAGGGAGAAGTTGTCTAGACAATTCCTTAAAATGTGGTAGTTTCATTGGGAGTATATTGGGGACTCCGTTTTTCATGTTACTTGAAATAGCAGCCTTACAACAAAGGTTGAAGTGTATTAGGAACAGCAGAAACAGCTGAGAATTAGACTCTTTGTCAGAAGACTGTCCTTTCTCCTCTTGACATCATGACATCATTTAAAATATGGTTTCCTTTAATCGATTCTGGAAACTGGCAAAAAGCCTGCAGCGTAGAAAAGATACCCCTATGGAGTGGGAAGAAAGCCAAAATCAGGGAGGTGAACCAGAGAAAAGGCTGCTCTTTATCTGACTGGAGCTTTGTATAAAGATTCCCACCCCCTATTTTTTGCTTTGATATGTGTTTTATTTTTGTTTTTGTTTTAAGGTAAGGATTTCCCCAAAGCAAGCCATTTGAATGTGTCAGTTCTGTGCTTAATTTTAATGAGTGGATCCGATGCTCATTTAATGTGTGGCATTAAGGACAGGCTTCCAGAAAGCTCTGCCAAATCATTTCAGTCTTGCCCTGAGACGCCCCTGCTATTCCAATCCTGGCCCTTGGGTGAGTAGCATCTGCCAATCATGGTGAATGGTGCCAAAGTGTATGGTGGCTGAATTATATACACAATCTGCGGAAAAGAACTGCCATCCAGAACAAGATGTAGCATTTCCTGCCTCAGGTTCCAAATACCTGCATGTTGCTTGCAAGTTTTTTGGGAGTGTGACGTGTCTTACCTCGCCCCTGCTGCTACCTGAATTAATTACTGTTCTTGTGGCTCCTCATTCACTTTATGGTTATTCCTCATATGTCTAGTGTCTCATTTAGCTTTTGACATAATTATGATGGCAGAGGGCCAGTCTTCAATTAAGACACATCTCCTGTTAACTAATGGTTTAATTCTGCATCTTGTATCTGGGCTTTAATAGCATTGAGATTGTGTGTCAGCTTGGCTTATCTCCAGTTACTACAGCTGCTCCTATTGAGTCCCCTCTGTCTTGAAAATATCTTTTAGTTGTTGTCACTTTCCTTAATTTCCAATGCATCTCGGTTCTGCTGAGTGGAAGAAAAGCAACACACACACCCCACTCCCCGCTACACTGCAGTCATCAAAGGTGTCTTGGAGCAGGCTGGAACCAGAAGTCTAAGCATTCAGCATTACTTGTCTGTAATATCATCAGCACATGAATCATAAGGTTATATGAGACTACTGAAGTCACACAGAGGCTTAGCAATTGGGTAAAAAACAACCAGTTAAAGGCATAGCTGTCAACTTACAGATTTGAAAATAAGGGACCAGCAGCCTTGAAAATAAGGGACCAGCAGCCTCACCTGTTCCAGGCACTCCAGTCTTCCTGTCCTCCTGCAGTCTGGTCAAACTCATGCTGGTAGCTTCGAGAACACTGTCCAACCAACTTTGTAACCAGAGGTTCAATTGAAAAGAATATGAATCACATGCACCACAAGGCCTATGCAGCCTCAACTTAAGATGGCTGCCCAGCCTGGCTTTGCACTGCAAAGTTTGCAGCAGCACGTGCAACAAAATGGCGTCCAGCATTCAAAAAACCCCTCAGCTTGCATTAACTAGCCACACACACACACAGCCTTCCCCCCTCCCACAAGATCTCCTTTCCTTTCCCCCCACCATGTGCCCCCGCTCCAGACAGACCTTTTCGCTGACAAGGGTGAGTGGGCCATCGACGATGTATCCATCCGATTCTGATCCGAGCACTCAGCACAGGTATGTTCAACTTCTGAGCCCCTCTGAGCCAAAGGCAGAAAGCCCAGCGAGCAGCCAAACGAAGCCTCAAGGAAAACCACCGTCACCTCTCCGCTGGGAAGCGCTGAGCAAAGGCGAGTCCCCAGGGAACGCAGCTGATTTAATCAGCACAAGGCACAAGACATGCAAGCTCCACCCCCCAATCGTTCTTAGACTTCTTATTGGGTGAGCAACACAGCCAAGCAACACAGTTGGAGCCTCCCTCCTTCCTGGCCAGCAGGGAGAGAGGGAGAGGAGCTGCTTCCTTTGAAATTTAAGGGACATCATTTAAGGGACATTTAAGGGACATCCATCAATAAGGGACAGCAGTGGAAGTTGGCGCTGGAATAAGGGACTGTCCCTTCAAATAAGGGACACTTGACAGCTATGGTTAAAGGGTGACTAAGGAGTAAGGGCATATCTATATGTGTGTGTGTTGAGTTTATTTCACCTCTCCGATCTACATCAAGTATGAATTGAACTTGCTTGAAGTTAGCAAGCTGTTAAAAGGCAAGTTCTTTAATCCCCGTGCAACAACATTCTGGTGAAATCATTAGGAATTAAATTCTTAGTGTAATCAGGTTTGAAATGGCTTGTGTCTTTCAATATCTATGAACATAACAATATCATCAGTTCAGTGGCAAACCTTGGGGTCTCAAATTTCAGCAGTGCCCAGTGTGACCAAACTGTTTGTGCCCCACCTAAATCTTTCTCTGAACAATTCAGGAGAAAGCTATATAAGTTCGTGATGTGACTGTATATTTTGGATTAATAGATGTGCTCTATTGGTCTGCTTTTGACTGTCCTTATCTTGGAGACTCTAAAGACGCATTTCTGTATTGTGATACATTCACTTTGCCACAATTTTGCATTCACATATCGATATGTGTTAGAGTTCAGCTATTTCCAGACCTTCAACCTGAAGACAGGACCCTGCAGAAGATCTCCACACCTGCCAATATCCTTGAAGACCTGTTGTACCTAGTTAGTCCTATCCTATGATTGGAGGCACCAACGTCACCTGCCTGGGTCTCTGGCCCATTCTCAGAGCCCCACCCTCTTCATCTCCTCCAGGGCCATGGGAGCAGAGATGAGAAAGCTAGGCAGGAACTCCAGAAGCTCCCAGCTTCACAAGAGGCTACTCCAGAAGTGCATGGAAGCATCTGCTTCACTTCCTATATACCGTAAGTTCCCAGTCTTATTTGCTTCCTTGTGGAAACACCAGCTCACTACCAAGCATCAAGGTCCAGCCTTCCAGGCCTGGGGGAACAGACAATACAACTGCATCAACCACATTAGGGTTCCTTTTGTGTTGTGAGTTTTCAATGCACACATGCTTTTAATGTGTGCTTTTAATTGCTAGCATGCAGTGATAACCAGTAAAAATAAACTGTTGAAAACTATCAAACTGTACATGTGCAGTGGTCAGAAAAAAGTCCAGAAATCTAAAATGGAAGAATAACAGATCACCAATAGGATCTTTGATTATTTCTGTACATATATCAACCAATACATAAAATAGTTCCAAAAAATAAAGGATTAGTTCTGTTGATGTTTCTTGAACAGTCCATATTATGTTATTGAAAGGAATAGTATTATTTAGAAAGATCATGGTAGCCAATTGCAGTAGTGAATATGGATGCACTTCTTGCCAGATTTTCCTTTACATAGATATGAATATGCATATGGTCCAGGCCAGTTGAAAACTCATCCAAGTAATAAGCTTTGTGTTGCAGATGCCAGTGGTTTTAGCACTGGTGCAATATTTTTGCAGCTTGCGGGAACATAAATGTCCTGTGATTCTGGGCCATGAATGAACTAATTTATCCATGCAATGACCAGAGAGGCTGTCGTGCCAGCCGGAGAATGGAAGAAAGATGTTGCTCTGATTTTATTCAGTAGCATAGGTGTCTGCATTTGTGAAGTGTGATGGTTTGAGGAATTTCTTTTTCTGTGGCACTCCGTAATCTAAGGACCAGCTCGGAAGGCCTGGCTTTCAGCTGGTCCTAGATTCCCTCTCAAAAATGTGGAATTAATAATGGAAGAAGCCAGAGGTTTTTAGCGATATGCTGTTGATCTGAGGGGGTAGATCAAAAACATGAGCCAATGACTCTTCTTTCTCCTGGATGGGGAAACATTTTCAGCCTGAAGACCACATTCCCTTGTAGGCAACTTTCTCTGGGAAGCACATACCAGTGGGGAGGAAATGAAAGAGTGGGCATAGAAATGCATAAGATGCATAAACCTTTTTACAGTAGTTGATGTTGCATCTATGCTAAAACCAGAGGATTCCATATCCATCTTCCATCCATCCAGGCATGCAAGATGCATTATCACAGCGAGGCAAAAGCACTCAAGGAGAGAGTAGCTTGGGGGAAGAGAGTAACAGTAGGAGGAGAATAGCTTGGGGAGAGTCCCGAGGACCTCATAGAGAAGACTGGAAAGCAATATTTGAGATTTCCCAAGACTGCCTTATGTGGGTGCAATGTGCAAAAAAATATAAAAAAATGTTGCACTTGCTTTTCATGTATTTTTAAAATATATAGCTAATATATACCACAGACTGGGAAAGAAAAAGTATATACTGGACTCTGTAGCAGCTTGCCTCATTTGTTTGCCTTAAAGAATATAACGTTATTCAACAGCCATTTCCTGAGAAACAAAGCTATGATATCCCGTATCTGTATGAAGAAGGTGAGTCAGCACTAGATAGAGTACTGGTGTCCACTTAATTCTGTTGCCTGCAGTCACACCAAGTTTTGCATTGGAGTTAAATTGAGTTTTTGGGGGGAAATGCTTAAATTACTGGGCCTACTAGTACCATTGTTAGAGGTAAATGATCGCTTTCAATATTCTGGCCCACCTTAGACTCCATAACAAACTTAGATGCAAATTGCGAGAAAAATCAGAATATCTTGGTACAACTCTGCTGGAATGACAAGAACGATGTCTGATCATCAGATACGATGCTGTTGGAATCTAAGGAAGGTTGTTGAGACTAGAAAGCTGGGGAAGTAGAGCCAAGCATTGTATATTTAATGGGATGGGTTTTCCTTCCTAGAAAATCATTAAACCAATAAGTGGGATTACATTTCCATCTAGCTGACTGAATGTGGTAGAGGAGGGGTCAGAGCAAACCTTTTCAGCAGGGGGCCTGTCCCTCAGACCTTGTGGGGGGCCAAACTATATTTTCTTCGGGGGGGGGGGATGAACAAATTCCTATGCCCCACAAATAACTCAGAGATACACTTTAAATAAAAGGACACATTCTACTCATGTAAAAACATGCTGATTCGTGGACCTCCTGCAGGCCAGATTTAGAAGGCGATTGGGTCGGATCCAGCCCCCGGGCCCTAGTTTGCCTACCCGTGTGGTAGAGTACCATTGTCTCTACCTGTTGAATCTGTCCTCTGAATTGAGCTTGCCAACTGACCATTCACGCTGGTCAGAGGGAAGGGACACAAAACAGATGTTTCCCAAGCCATGCCCACTAACCTCTGCTGGATGATGCTTATATACATGCCATGCAAATGGAAATCTATTCTGGCTCTTTCATGAATGTCTGGTGTGTGTGGGTGTATTAGATGTTGTATTGAGTACATTATTCTTTATTACTAATGGAATAATGACAGTATGTAAAAAAACTGGGGTGGGAGGTGGGGACACCGCAGAAGCAATAGCACTATAAATTTCAAATGTAGAAAGGCTCCCTATGGAACCAAAGTAATTCTGAAATGCATTTTTCCTGCCCGGTGAAATTTCTACAAGATTAATATGCACGAAATGGGTGGATTTGTGATTCTTAATGCCCTGATATTCACCTTTCATGAAAGCGGAATACATTAAAGTTCAGTGGTTGTTTTCTGGGCATAACAGAATATGATGATTGGGAGGGGAAATCTTGCATAATTTCCCTGTCACAATTTTTAGTTTGTCCTGAGGGGACGTTAGCACCTAAAGTAATGCTTTTATTTTTAAAAAAGCACAAGTCAGAATACTGTATGTATGAATTGTGAGCACAACTGACTTGTAAATGCATGTAAATGAAGCAATAAGTTATGCTCACAAAATGTTTTCATTCTAATAGTTTCCCTTTTCATTAGAACTTAATTTTGCTGGTTTTGGGGGGGGGGGTTTGCTCTGAAACAGTTGTCAGCTATGCTCTCTCTCTCTCTGTATATATTTGCTTGAATATTTTGTTCAGCTTCCATTTTTAAGTGAACTCTCTCTTTTTTTGCATTTATCAAAGTAATACACAGATTAAAATGCTGCTATTTTTTGGCTTTCGCGTTTCGCCAAAACTCATGATATGGCTATTGACTGAAAAAAATAATTGTATATATAAAAAGTATTGTTTAGGTCAAAATGGATACTTCATATCAGTGGGTATCAGCCTAAGGTCCATGATTTATCATAATAGTATTAAGAATCCTGTTAACAATTTGGGCAGTTGGGTTTTCCTTCTAAAACCCTTCAACTTACTGAATTCGGATCTTCATCACATTGCTTTGGGATGTTATGTTCATTTGTTGTTGTTTTTTTTGTTTTTTTGGTGGAATTGCTGTTTAAATGAGCTTGAATTAGAGAGCCAAACATATTTATTCCAAAACTCCCCCACCCCAATCCACAAAACAAAGCAGGAGCGGCAAGAATGAGCATCATTATATGGAGAAGAAAGCCCTATAATTACAACATGACTAAACAAAAATTCAGTGAATAGGAGTTATATGAAGATCAGAGTCTTAATTAGAACATTTTGAGATCAGTTGAAGTGTTACTTTAACACACACATAAGCATATACACATGAGCAACAGAGGGGTATAATTAAACACCCAAATCTAGTTGAAGAAGAACTCATCCTTTACAAGAATGATTGGCAGAAGCTTTAAGTATACCATGGGTCAGTCCACTCTATTGCTTTTCATATATTTGTAAACTGCATTCTACTTCCCTTACAGAAATTTTAATACAATTTAAAAAACAAAAGACAAAAACCAGTAACAAAATCAAATTGAATGAAGGCAGGCCAGTGTCTTCCAGGAGTTGGATCCATTAAGCACAAATCCTATTGATCTCCTAGCAATATCTAGCAGACCAAGACCCTGTAGATTTTCAGGTGTCTAGTTAAGACCTAGGGTTTTGTTTTGTTGTTTTGGGGGGGACACATCTATCTTTTTCTGTCCAAATTCCTTAGTCCAGAGGGCTAGTTGCAAAAATAAAATAAAATAAAAATAGCTATAAGCACTCCTTCATGCAGCTAGCAGTTTGGTGAATTAACATGCCAAGATTGTCTTAATTATCAGAACAATTAGCATTCAGTGTAGACTGAAATGAAAAACAATCATAATTACAAATGTCATTATGTGGTGATTTCTTCTTTCTGTGCTGGTTTTAGAATGCAGGGCTGTATTTCATCTTATTGGATTTTTGTGTGTTTTAATCTATTATTATTGCTGCATGCAATATTGTATTTTGAACACATTCCCTGCTGTGGAATTAGATGTGCAGCCATTGTAGCATAATGAATATGCTGCCTAACAATGGGAATCCTTTAGAAACACAATAACATTTTGAATTTCATCATTATGAAAGATTAGGAATGTACATTTTAATTCCCCGAAGTTAGCGTGAGCGTGTTGTGAGCTGAAATATTTAAGTTTTTGGTGCCGGTTTAATTAAACATATTCATTGTCTTGAATCAAAAAAATATGATTTGCACAGAGTTCACATATTTCAGAATTAGATTTGCACTGAATCACACAGGAGAACATCACTGAAGATGCTTGGCAATGATGTCAAGCTCTTAACTCCTAAAACCTCTGGGATCAAAACAGAGATTCTGACTGTGTTTGTGTGGTACTGAGTACATCTTGTAGCCACTAAGTCCCAATGAGGTGTAGCTCTTCAGATTCCTCATTCTATAGCAATATACACTTTCAGACAATGTATATATATATTTTAAAGTGTAACTTTTTACAAAGATGGTGTTGCAGCGCACCATGTTGCCAGTTGAGATTCATGCCTCTGATTCGTGTTTTTTTTAAAAAAACTTTGCCAGCATGTGTGCCTGTAATACTAGAGTAATGTTCCTGCCGCACCATGTTTTGCCTGCTGTTTTACACAGCATGCTGAGCACGCGTTTGCTAGCATAGACATTATTTGAATTTGGCTCATCCGCATGTTGGCTTTGAAAAATATCAGAATGTAAGACATCAAGGCTGAGGTGAGGAGAGATGGAACTCTTCCTAGGCTGCAAAATGAAAGACCTGCTAATTCTAAAGTATAGGCAAACCAAACCGAAAAAGAAAGAAAAAAGAAAGATAGGAAAACCTATTTGGCAATTCATGCCTTGTATGGAGTTCAAGTTAGTGGGTATATTTCTTTTTCTTTCTGTTCTGTTCTGCTGCTGCACTTTCATCACAGTTGGAAGCAAATAAAATATGGACCATCTATGTTTTGAGTGCAGTGGTGGCAACCATCCTCGAAGCAGTAGGTGCCTGGGGTAGGTGCTGAATAGATGCTGTGTTGTACAGCATTCACCGAAAACAGAGGCAGGCTGGTGGTGGTCCATAAACACCTTTCTTTTTTTGACCATAAAAAGTAGTGGACATCCCCAACCACACAATGTCTACAATAGTGTCTCACACCAAATGTAAACAGACTGTGAAAAAGACTCTATGAATTGAAAGTGGAGGTGCTACATGTACTGTTCCTTATTCATTTGTTTTCTAACACAGGAATTTTTTTAAAATAAAAGCTAATAATAAAAAGTAGAGGACATAGAATTAGCATTTAAGATAATGGAAGCCCCCAAAGCAGTGGTTCTCAAATTATTTTTTTATGGGCCACACTTTCAGAATAAAAAAATTGCTTGCACCACACCATTTTTTAAATTGATACATTGGAAATCAAAAAGATACAACTCCTAGCAGTGTTTGAATTATAACATAGAACACCACTACTTTATATTATGATCATGGGGCACCCAGAAAGTATAAAACAATGCAGCTACATGAGAACATTAATCATTCCCAAAATATAATTATAAATGAGCTTCTTGTATACATACCTTAAGTATATATACAAACTCAATGAGTGGTGTGAATTTGCCTTTGCCAGGTAATCTCATTTATATTAGGTCTAATTTGAGACAAACATATTTCTATCTCTTAATCAACAGAAACAAGCCTTTCTCTTTTCTGATCTTTCATATTTGTCAGAGTTGAAAAGTCCTGTTCACAATAGCATGTCATGGAGAACTGTAGAAGAATAGCCAATGCTCTTGAATAGAGGTGTGGATACTGTTTCTGGTTGTATATCCAAAAAGTGTCCAGTTTCATTTTCAAGATGCACACCATTTCCTCCTCTTCATTCAGTGTCAGCCCTGAACAGATGCAATTCACAAAGGGTTCTCTCACCCAGTCAAAATTTTCTGTAGACAATGATGGGAAGTAATGATCAATCTTTTCTACCAGTGTTGCAAGATGTTCCAGTATGAAGCTGTACAATCCATTGCTTGTCTTAAAACTTTGTACCAGTGGGAACATTTTGAGGCTATGTTGCATCTCTCTTCTGCACCAGAGCTGAAGCTCTTTTTTAAAAAAAATGCAGTTAGTTTGTCTGTAGCTGTGAGAATCTTGCCATTGTGGCCTTGTACAGTGGTACCTCACAAGATGAATGCCTTGCAAGACGGAAAACTCGCAAGACGAAAGGGTTTTTTGTTTTTTGAGGTGCTTCACAAGACGATTTTCCCTATGGGCTTGCTTCGCAAGACGGAAACGTCTTGCAAGTTTGTTTCCTTTTTCTTAACACCGTTAATACAGTTGCGACTTGACTTCAAGGAGCAACTCATAGAACGCGGTGTGGTAGCCTTTTTTGAGGTTTTTGAAGACTTTGGTGATTTTTGAAGCTTTTTCAAAACTTTTCCGACACCGTGCTTCGCAAGACCAAAAAAATCGCAAGACAACAAAACTCGCGGAACGAATTAATTTCGTCTTGCGAGGCACCACTGTATACTGGCACTGAGCTCATTCAACCAGGTAAAGAGACTGGCGAAATATGCCAGCTTTGCACACCATTCATAGTCACCCAGCTGGTGGTACATCAGGTTCCCCTCTTGTTTCAAAAACTCAGTTAAATCCTTCTTCAGTTCCAACACCAAATTTACCATTTTCTCATGGAACAGCCAGAGTACCTCTGAGTGCAGGATTAGGCATTGGTGTTTTGATTTGATGTCTTTGCAAAGTTGAGCAAATAACCATGTTTTCAGTGGTTTTGCTTTTATGAAATTCACAATGTACAAAGTCTGATACAGGAACAACTTCAAATAAACTACAATGGTCTTTGTGATTAATGCCTCTCTGTGTAAAAAACAGTGAGTTGATATTACATCTGGAATTTTCGGTTTGATTAGTGCCACCAAGTCTCTCACATTGGCTCATTGTAAGGTAAAAACTGTGTGATAATTTCATAATTGTGAATGAATCTGCTATAAGCAAGCAACAGTGCTTTTCTACTAATGTTGGTAGATTAACTTCAATGGCAAATTGAGAATTCTTCATACTTTTGGAAACACACTTCTCAATATTAGCTGACATGCAAATATTATTCTGAGAATCGTATCATCAGAGAAAGGAATTTCCATAACTTGTCGCTCACTATCATCACCAAACAAATTTTTCACATTCAAGCCGCAGGCGTGCTTAATCAATTTTTCAGCTATTGCATATGGTTTTGTCTTTTGAGCAATCAATTCAGCTACTTGGTAAGATATAATTTGCATCTTATCTGAGACTTTTACTCCTTTTTGAAATATGATTTTTGGCATTTCTGCTATTCCAAAAGCCTTTCAAAATATTGAGACCCCCAGTTATAGGGTGGTATATTATTATTATTATTATTATTATTATTATTATTATTATTATTATTATTAAATATTCCTGTGTTCCAGATTTCATGAATTGGCAACAGATGTCTTTTCACCTTCATTGAGCTAAATTGGAATTGGAACATTTCTCCCCACAGATCAAACACATAGGCTGAGGGAGGCTTTCACGTCCAGTCCATGTGAAACTGAAGCTCAGATAGCTGCCCACATATTGTTGAAACACTTTTTGGGTGGTTTGCTTGGGCCTGCTGCTGGTGTTGAATTAAACGAATCTTCTCCAGCTCTCTGTTCAAGTGGTGATTCTGGATCACAACTAGGATTGCCCTCAGTATCACTTGATGTTCTTCCTCTCATTCTGAAAAAAATAAATATCTATCCATATTCTGCAAAAATAAAAAAAATAAAAAATATATTATACTACATTACACTGAAATGTTTAAATATTTCTTTGATTGTCCTTGAATCTTCTCACCACACTTGCCATTGTCTCCTGCCACAGGGTGCATCGTACCCATAGCCCTATAGGAACATATCTGCATCTTTCTAAGTCCATTATTTGCATTTCAAAAAGTTTGGTATAGCACTGTTATAGACACCATTGGGTTTTGTTAATAAATGCATCCAACTACTGCTTCATGCTAGTGACCTGATGCAAGCAAAGGAGTGATGGCATGGTGGGAACTGACAATTTGTGACATATCCACCACTGTCTTTTACAGCCACACTTCGGTACTGGCGAATGATTTCTTTTCCCCCTGCTCTGACACTCCCTCTGCATCTTCCAAGTGCTGTCTGTCAGAGCTGCTGTGTCCATCAATATTTCTTAAGTTACCATTTTTGAAAACCAAGTCTCTAGAGGTGGAGACTTAATGCATTCACCCACTGTGCCATCGAGTGACTCAATCGCTGGCAATTAGCTATATTCATCTCTCAACAAAAAATTCCAGGAATTCAAGATAAATTGTTATTGAAAAACAGCTATACCATGAATTATACACATTGTCCCAGATCCTTCTGATAGAGATACTGTGTCTGCAATCCACTGACATCATAGTCTTGTGAGATGAGTAAGAGAAGGCAAAATCACAACATATTTACAATCCCTTTGGTCTTTCTTAAAAAAACAAAACAAAACAGCTAATCAATTTTTGAGTAGCCATAAAATGATTCTACAGTTTCCTTCAATAGATCATGTTGTACTTGATCTTATCATCCCAGCATTGAAAAACACACTAATTATGGGGTCCTGTGGGTCAGGTTTAGCTAGTATAAACTGGCTATTTTCCAGATAGATCAGGTAGTATCCATTTCTCAGT
Source organism: Podarcis muralis (assembly GCF_964188315.1). NCBI lineage: Eukaryota > Metazoa > Chordata > Lepidosauria > Squamata > Lacertidae > Podarcis > Podarcis muralis. The sequence continues at coordinate 34,574,391 of NC_135663.1, read as the reverse complement.
TAGTGGGACAAGGCATCCTATTATATTTCCATCTGACATAAATTCTCAAATCTGGGAACAACTTGAGTAGCTGGGACTAGTGCTGAGATGCAGCTGGCTATAATTCCAATCAGCTCCATTCAACATAGTAATGATAAGGACGGTAGTTGAGAAACACGTGTATGGCACCATGTTGGCTACCCCCAATCCATAGGATGCCAATCAATAAAAGGGGGTTGACCTTGTGTCTCAGGATCTGTGCAGTAGCTCATAGTGCAGAGGACCTTTTCAGTTATGTTTCCCCATCTATGGAATGCCATTCCTAGCGAAGTCAGCTTGCCACCTTCACTGACATGTCTTCAGTGCCAGGTAAAGACTTATATTTTCTCAGGCATTTGATAGATTGATATGTTGTTTTTTGTTGTTAGTGTGCTGCCATGCTTCCTGCGGCTGTTATGGGGTTTGTTCTGTTTTTAAGGTATAATGTATTTATATTTTCAAATGTGTTGTAGGTTGCTTGGTAATATTTGGGTAACAGGTGACTAACAAGTCTAATAAACAAGAGTAAGAATAAGGTCAGGCTCTTTGCCTTCTGAGCTACACTGACATGCCTTTTAGATTAAGGCTGGATGCTTCCACAGCTCTGCTTTTAGCAAGAGAAAAAAATAGGAGGGGGTGTTTAAGTAGCTATTGGATTACCTTGCTATTTAAAGTGCCACTCACATCTGAAAATCACATGATCTCTGCAGATTTGGCCAGCCATCACTTTCACAGTTTAAAGTATTTGACCCTCAGCCAAAGGCTAAACCTGAGACTTTAGTAGACCCTGAGGTCTGCCAGCTACAGCCAGGTGAGAAATGGTGGCTCAGGCAGGTAAGCACGTGGAAAGAATCCAGGATCAGGATGCATCTGTGCACCCGCTCAACTCTGGAGTTGTGATTTGTGCCAACACCAAGCTCACAAATTCACCAAGCAAAAAATGCATTTGCCCAAAAGTTCCTCGTCAGCAGCTTAACTTCTGCTGTTGTTAGACAAATAGCAGTCAGGTGTCCTTCCCAATCTACTTCAAGTCATCCAGGGATCTACCAGCAGGTGCTGATACACCTTGTGCCTACCCCAGAATCTGTGAAAAGACAGAAGGTTCAGTCTAGTTCTCAAATTCCAATTTTATTTCATGCAATTTCCTTTTGTCTTGGATTTTTCCTTTAAAAAAAAACACAACACCTCCATTTATTAATTATACTTTCTTTAACCAAGTAATAATGCTATTAGTTTTGGCTAAGTATAAGTAAACTTAAGACACTGTGAAATGAGTCACTGTTGCAAAGGAACGAGCTATGAACTAATAGCATGCCCATTTCTGGCTGATGTAGAATAGCAGATTGTATATAAGCAATTTTGCCTTCTCTTCAAGAAAAGCGAGATTCAATTGCAACAATTAGAGCAGGGGAATTATTGGCACATTTGCAAGACAGTCAGGGTGCAAGTGATTTCAAATTCTCATTCTCATGGCTATGTTTATAGACTGCAAAGCTCCCTTTGGAGAGAGAGAAATCCAATTTACTAGCTATGTTAATCTATGGAGGAACTATGCTTCCTGTCGAGTGATTCTCAGCCCTCTCACACTGCTGTAGTTCCACTGCTTTTTGATATATTATGAACAATGAGATCAGAAGCACTCATGTCTGGAATTCTTATTGAGCTCTTCATTAAATCAAATATTTGTATGAATTATTTTCCTTTTCCTCTAGTGCATTGCACCTTTTATTACGATTGATCTAGTGCATAATAATCGCATTTAATGAAACAAAAGGTATTTATTTTGAAAGGTAAAACTGTAGACTAAAATATGTTTGTGTGTGTGTGTGTTTTCCAAGAAAAGATTTGTATGTGCAAACCAAATGGATCTTTTGCCGCACAAGGAATAGAAGAAATGAATACCTACTAGAAGCTGAAAACGGTGGGTATGCCTTTGTATGACCACTAGGTGGCAGCATAGTTCTTTGGCTGAGTTTGGGAAATCTCGTTTCAGCAGAGAACCATGAAAAGTGCTTTGCATCACTGACAAATGTCTAATCTACTCTCTGTGCATTATTTTATCATCCCTCTCACACATGGAAACACTACACACACACATTATTTGTGCCCTACTCCAGCTTGCGGTGGGGATAATACTGAGGCAAATGGTTGTTGTCCGAAAGACAAGAATTTGCAGTTTCCCTATAGGTGGCTTCGATGAAATCTATTTTGCTCTGGTTAGCTGAGGACACCAGTGCTGCACTGGTAAGATCTGCTGCAAGTGTTACTGAGGTGGCTGACATTTTGCTTCTTATTCTCCAGCTTATTCTGAAGCTAAGGGGGCCATATTTTGTTGTCGCTAGTGTGCCAGCCCATCTTCGGTACTAGCAGGGTTCCAACCGATTGCCAGGTTTCCCACCTGGTGATGCCAGAAGTCTCTGAAATAATACTTACCGTATTTTTTGCTCTATAAGACTCACTTTTTCTCTCCTAAAAAGTAAGGGGAAATGTGTGTGCGTCTTATGGAGTGAATGCAGGCTGCGCAGCTATCCCAGAAGCCAGAACAGCAAGAGGCATTGCTGTTTTCACTGTGCAGCGATCCCTCTTGCTGTTCTGGCTTCTGAGATTCAGAAGATTTTTTTCCTTGTTTTCCTCCTCCAAAAACTAGGTGCGCCTTATGGTCTGGTGCGTCTTATAGAGCGAAAAATACGGTATATACCATGAGCTTTGGGCAGCCTCTGTTTTTCTTAGTGTTGGCTATCTCTCCTCAAAACCTATTGCTTGCTGTGTGCCTGTGTGAACCCATCTGGTCTCTGCATATATGCAACCTTTCCTGTTTAAGAAGAGCCAGGATCCTTAGCTACACAAAGACGTTCACTCTGATGGTCTTATATTGCCAATAACAGCACATAGTGAAGCTGATGATTTTCCTTTTTGGATGACGAGAGCCCTATGTGGCTTGGCACCAAAGCTATCCGAAGGCTGCATAGCTCTATATGAACATGCCTGGAATACGGGTTCTTTTGGGGAGCCCTTTCTCTTGGTAAACACCCCCCCCACCTTCACAGGCATGTTTGGTGTGACCACAAGAGAGGCTGTTCTCGGTCGCTGCACCCAGACTGTGAAACTCCTTTCCATGGGAAACTAGACTGGCTCCCTCTCAGCTTTCATTTCACTAGCAGGCAAATACTTCGGCCCTTGGCCACTAAGTGGCCGTGGTGACAGGGTTTTCTGAGGCTGAGTGCAGTACATTTTCTTTTCTTTTGTCATGCTTTTAAATAGCTGTAAGTGCTTGAATTCAGTGCTGCTTCGAATAGGGCAATTTATTGAGTACATTTTTTAAAAAAAACAAACCATTTATATTGATTGGTGTGTTTTTAGGTGTGTTTCTGTTTTGATTCATGATGTGAATGCCTTGGGTCCTGACTTGGGAGAAAGGCAGGATATAAATGAAAACAAATAATCCCCTCCCCCGCCCCCAGCATTCATTACAGTCATCGTATTTGTGAAGGAGCTCAGAGCCAATGATAGAAATGCCACGAATTGACTAATAAACAATGAGGACCCACAGCTTCAGTTTTCACCATGGCTGCCTCTGAACAGAACTGGCAATCTTATGCCAGTCTCTAGCCAGACCCCATCCATCCCACACAGAGAAGGAAGATCAGAAGGGGGGTTGTAAATGTGTAGGGTTCCCTTTAGGGCTGTAAACTTGCTCAGGTGAATGCGCCCATTCAGACCTTCCTGCTTAATGCAGAAAGCCTGTGGTGGAGTGGGCAGGGTTACACCTGAAGCCTTGTGGTCCCTCCTCGGATATTCAGTTAATGAATACCTGAATAGAGCTAAGAGAAGTCCTTATCTCACTATGAAGTAACAGGTTACTAATGCCACCAAGGTGGTGTAGTGGTTAGAATTGTTGGACTAGGATCTGGGAGACCAGGGTTCAAATCCCTGCTCAGCCATGAAGCTCACTCAGGTGACCTTGGCAGAGGTGGAGCTAGCTCCTCCAGCCCCCATGCTGTGCACCCAGGGGCGGGGCTTGCTGCCCATGGGGGCGGGGCTATCCAATATCATAGTTAAAATGTAGCAGAGCTGCTTAAGTACTTCAAGCGCTGCCTTGTCCAGTGTGTTATCAGGAGCTACTGTGTGCCATCTTGCCCCCTTTTCTTAATAAGAGCACAACAAATTGCCCTCCGGTGTGTGAGTCTGCACACCTCCGAAACACCATTGTCATATTTGGAAAAACAGAGTAATTGTTAAGAGCTCTGCATTTAAAAAATAGTAATTTTAGATTGATATTCAGAGATGGAACGTTCAGTGTTCAGTGAATGCAAAACACATACAAATGGACTTCATTGGCTCTGGCGGTAAAAGTTCAGATGCAGAAATGGCCTTATAGAAGATTACATTTAAGTTTATATTAAAAAGTGAACGTGAATGAGTTGCAGAAAGGAATTCATAGGCTTTCATTCAACACTCTTTGCATCTAACATTCTGGCCTCCTTCAAGTCTTTGACATTTTGTCATCTGAATTCCGACCTCCCTTACTTTCCTGGGGACAATTCTTTTATCCCTTGTGGGCCACACTACCTCCCTTCACTTGCAGGATAATACATCAACGGCCACATGCTGATGGTGGGCAGAGCTAGAGCAAGAAGAGGATGGATCCAGAGGCAAACATGTTCTGCATTAGCCGATCTAGAATAAAGTCCACTCTGCATCAATTCTCATTATGGCTAAGCTTAGATTACAATTCACGATCCTATGCAAGTCTGTACAGAAATAAGCCCCACTGGATTTCATCAGAGTTACTGTGATTTTTTTTGTGGGTGCCTGGGCCCCCGGGCCTCCTGGAGTTGGCCCCAGCACCATTGATACCAGTGAAAACTAAGTCATGACTAACTTGCTGCATGGATTTCATGGGATCCAAGTTTAAGCATGGAAAACAACTCCATGCTAAGAGGAACGTTCTATCTATGCAAGCATGTCAACTTGCCAGATGCGAAAACCCCCCTGCATGCAGTTCTGGGGTTCTCCCAACCCCTGAAGCCAATTTTTGTGAGAGTAGGGGGGGCATGAATGGGTAGAAAACTGGGGAAAGTCCCATTATGCAAGAGGCTTACACTGATGGGGTTTGTTAGGTGAATCCTGCCCTTAGTCTGGATCCAACCCAATGTGTTTTTTCAGTACAACAGATAACAAAATAGAGTCTTGTTGACAAATTTATTATGGCACAAGTTTTTGATGAGCTATAGTCCATATCTTCAGATAGTTCTTGTGGTGCCACAAGACTCTGTTGTTACTACTGCTGCTGGTAGTGTTTGTTTGTTTGTTTGTTTGTTTTGCTGCAAGACATTTACATAGTTGCCCTTTGGAAATCACTTCATTGTCTTAATAATATTTGATAATTGTTTCAGATTTAGTTGATGATGCATGCTTTTCTTCAGTGTTTCCCAATTCTATTGCAAATAAGTTGCAAGATATTTGAACCATTGGTCTTTTTTGTTATCCAGTCTTAGCCTAACTTCGTTAAGGTTGCAATCCTTACCTGGAATCAAATCCCACTAAAAGCAGCAGGTCTTACCTATGAATGAATGTGGATAGGATTGTGCTGTGAGACTCTGTCATCATCCACCTTTTATCACTTCTTTGGCTGTTGTTACATTATGAGCAATCTGGTGTGACCTATTTCTAGAGGGAAGAAAATCTTTCATTATATACAAGGTCTGCAGTGAGACCGCAGGACTTAAAATTCTTCTAAAATTATTCCAGACAGATGTTTACTGCTTTATTATGGGACTCTTTGAGGACTATAAATACCACAGGAAAGTGCCTTATGCTGTCTCAGAGTGTAGGTCCTTCTAATTTAGTCTTTTCTATGCTAAAAGGGATGCAGGTGGTGCTGTGGTCTAAACCACAGAGCCTAGGGCTTGCCGATCAGAAGGTCGGCAGTTCAAATCCCCACGATGGGATGAGCTCCCGTTGCTCAGTCCCTGCTCCTGCCAACGTAGCAGTTTGAAAGTATGTCAAAGTGCAAGTAGCTAAATAGGCACTGCTCTGGCACGAAGGTAAATGGCATTTCTGTGCGCTGCTCTGGTTCAGCAGAAGCAGCTTAGTCATGCTGGCCACATGACCCGGAAGCTGTCTGCAGACAAACGCCGGCTTCCTTGGCCAGTAAAGCAAGATGAGTGCCGCAACCCCAGAGTCATCTGCGACTGGACCTAATGGATACCTTTATGCTAACAGGAGCTCATCAGGGTTTCAGACACGTCTTTCTCCAGCACTACGTGGATACATCAGTGATTAAACCTCAGAGCAACAAAAGTCCGCTCTATTGCTGAACTACATCTTTCCCCCATTGCTGAACATGTGACATACAGTATACATATAGACAAATCTGTTAATTTGATTCCCCTCAGGTTCCAATCTGAATTTAAGTTTGCCATGTTTCTTTATCATATAGTTTTACAATGTCCTCAAGAAAATTTGTCAGTATCTTAGTGTGCATTTCTCACAACATGCACATTTTTTTTACAGGCAAAATAATGCATATTTGTATGGTATTTTCACTGATACGTTTTAGTGTGCACTGTCCCCTAACATACATATTTTTGTGCAATTCTTTCTTTTTCTCTTAGAGAACCACTAAAATTTGGAGATGTTAGAAATTCAAAGCTGCATTTCTGTTCATGGAGTACACATTAAGATTGTTGTTGTTGTTTAGTCGTGTCCAACTCTTTGTGACCCCATGGACCAGAAGACACCAGGCACTTCTGTCTTCCACTGTCTCCCGCAGTTTGGTCAGACTCATGTTTGTAGCTTCGTGAACACTGTCCAACCATCTCGTCCTCTGTCGTCCCCTTCTCCTTGTGCCCTCCATCTTTCCCAACATCAGGGTCTTTTCCAGGGAGTCTTCTCTTCTCATGAGGTGGCCAAAGTATTGGAGCCTCAGCTTCAGGATCTGTCCTTCCAGTGAGCACTCAGGGCTGATTTCCTTAAGAATGGATAGGTTTGATCTTCTTGCAGTCCATGGGACTCTCAAGAGTCTCCTCCAGCACCATAATTCAAAAGCATCAATTCTTCAGCGATCAGCCTTCTTTATGGTCCAGCTTTAACATAGGCTTGCCATTAAAATGCAAGCCAATCCAAATTTCTCCCCCATCCCTACATGCAGCACGTGCATTAACTGAAAAAGTGTAGTTCTTTTTATTAGTGTTAGTAGCTGAGTTTTGGTGGTGTGTAAAAGTTCCTGAGATGTTGTGACTTGCTGACCTAACGATCTGTCCTCTTTTTGCATGGCCTTACCTTGTTTAGACTGTAATAAGTTTAGCGGAAACGATCCTCAGACTGGCTGCATATGAAATGTGGCTGTTCAGCATCTTTTGAAATTAGGAGAGTGTTTTGAGTGTGCTGTGTAATTGTACTACACTATAAAAATGCTTTTTAATAATAATGACCATCTTAGGATTGTATGGAGTGCTTTCAATTAAGGTTTCTGGATAGTAAACTAAACTGTGGAATGGCAAAGTTATCTTAAGGCTTCATTAGTTCCTGAATGTTGCTGAAACTTTAAATTATCAAAACCACTTGGGATGAAATCCTTTATAGCTACAGTCTTCAGCTGATTTTTTCCCCATGAAAAAAAAAGTTCTACTGACCTTTTCTACAATTTTGTCAAGGATTCCTAAAGAACAAAAGGACCTAAACAACATACAGCCCATTCTAAACAGGGTCAGTGTAAAATCTTTTGACAAGCCATCTTTACATTCCTTGGTGGAATACTGATACAGGCAGGAAGGAAATATAAACAGATCAACTCCCATGATAGCAATTTTTGTGATAATGACACTGTTGACAATGTAATCACAGGAATTGCTAGCATTGGTGTATTTTCCTACCATTAACTTACTAATATTTTTCCCCATTAAGTATCACAATAAATAATTTTTTTAATGAAGGTGAAATAATTATAATGAAAATTAGAATAAAATCTTAAACTTTTATTTTTGGGGGGAGGCGGGGTGGAAGTACAAAACTATCTGGAGAGGTTTTTAAAAGATGACCTACCATTTGCAGACTGAAATCAACAACACCAGTAAATAGTGAGGATGTTCACTGGATTGACTTTCCTTTCGGGCCCGGGATGAATAAGCAAACATTGGCATTTTCATTTTGTCGGAATTATCTGACATACTAGTATGTGTGTATTAAATATAATGTTCTCTTCTACCATATGCTCTTTATGAATCATTGGTTAGACCATTGTTCTTTCTTTTAACTTCCCTATTGAACCACCATCCTAAGTGACATACTTTAAGTCTAGAGTCAGATAAGCTCTACAACCCCCCCCCAAAAAAAACCCCACATCATCAAAAGTCCTAAAAACCATATAAGTACCTAGTTTCTTTTCTCTATTTTGAGCTAAATGGGGAATCTTGGGAAAAGGATGGGGTGCTTTGCAAGGAATGGAGCCTAGCTAGGAGCTTGAAGCAAGAATTCCTTTCCCATATACAGGGAGGTTCAGGGGTTTGTAAAACTCACCTCTCCTTTGGAGGCTAGATTTAGCTCCAGCGCTTACCCTGAAGTTCTGTTCTGAGACTGGATTGGGTGGACATCTGTTCCATCCCTATTTAGGTCTTGGAGACTTTAACTGCTACAGCTACCATCTTCTTCACCTTTAGTCTTAGAAGAAGAAAAAACCTCCTTTGTTTTTTGGAGGAAAAAACCCACCCACAAATAGTAGATCCATAACTTTATATAGAGGTAGGGACGCGGGTGGCGCTGTGGGTAAAAGCCTCAGCGCCTAGGGCTTGCCGATCGAAAGGTTGGCGGTTCGAATCCCCGCGGCGGGGTGCGCTCCCGTTGTTCGGTCCCAGCGCCTGCCAACCTAGCAGTTCGAAAGCACCCCCGGGTGCAAGTAGATAAATAGGGACCGCTTACTAGCGGGAAGGTAAACGGTGTTTCCGTGTGCGGCTCTGGCTCGCCAGAGCAGCGATGTCACGCTGGCCATGTGACCCGGAAGTGTCTCCGGACAGCGCTGGCCCCCGGCCTCTTGAGTGAGATGGGCGCACAACCCTAGAGTCTGTCAAGACTGGCCCGTATGGGCAGGGGTACCTTTACCTTTTAACTTTATATAGAGACTTGTTTCTGTACAGACCGGTAAGATCACTTAGATCATCTGTGGAAATTCTACATGGTGCTGCATCCTAGAGAATATTGTAGAGTAGTTAAAGCACCAGGAGCAGTTGGCTTTTAAAAGTTGCCAGTGGACCAGAGTGGAAGCATGCACATCCCGGTCTCCTAGCAAAGCTCCACCCACTTAGGTGCTCGTGATTGGGCAGTTTAAAGTATTTGGTGGACATTGTGGCCCACCCTGGAATGCAGCTGGCTGGATGATCTTCAATGGTTGGCCATGGAAGTGAGTTCTATCACATGGGAGTGGTGGTCAGCTGCTATGGAATGCCCTTCCCTTTGCAATACACGAAGTAGCAGTTGTCAGTGGCTATTCTTCTACAAAGGAGGGTAAGTATATTTTACTAAATACTTCAAATAAAGCCACAAAGCATTGCCCTTATCTTGCATCCCTCTGGTTGCTGAGAACTCTGTCAGCAATGGGCATGACCCCTGAACGTGGAAATATAGCTTCACATATGTCATAGAACTTTCTAGATCTGGCGTATGCTGAAGTTCCCAAGATCTGAAGTTTTACATTTAGGTGTTAAATAGGCAATGCCAGGTGTCTGGGTGACACACCATTTTGCCACAATATTTGGTAGGCAGCTAAAATGCATAACTCTAAAGACTAGATTGTACGGCCTACTTCAGGTGCCAGATGAAGCCTTATCTCAAAGATATAAAATTCCTACCCAGTGCCATCTCAACATATAACTCACTGTAGGAAACTAATACTCTGTAAAATGAGCACAATTAGCCCTTTAAAATGCTGAGGCCCACAGGATTTTTAGGCATGAAAGGAGCATTGCTGTATACCACTTAAATCTCCCTGAAATCACAATGGTTTTTTGTGGTTTGGCAGTACAATGGTTTCAGGTGTCTTGCAAAGAGACCGTTAAGATTAGACTGTGGTTTTTGTGTTTGAATCCCTGCTTTATTTGTTTTATATGCTTCTATGCTGCTGTTTTATTTGTTTTATGTTGTACTTTTGTTTTAATGAAAACAAATTAAAATGTAAAGTGATCAAATATCTTCTGCATACCATGTAGTTCAGCCCTTAGATGCATCCAGACAACAAAATTGGGACTCTATATTTTATGTACTTACCTTCAGGCATATCTGACTCCACATTGATATAATCCAGAGTTTATGTGCATTCCATCAACTACTTTTGAATTTTCTTAGTTCTTTGCTTTAACTCTCTTTCGCCAAGCATAATGTATTTTCCTGAGCTCAGAATCTTGAACTGCTTATTTATATTTAAATGATGGTTTCAAGTGCTCCAATAATCACTGGGATTATCTTCAGTTTAGTTTTGCATAATTGCTCCACTTCATGGCAAGGCAGAACAAAGTCCCTTTATACTTTGTTACCTTTTACTCCCTCTTTCTTTCCCGATGTTTCTCTCTCTTAAGCATAACAGATCGGGTTTTTTCACTGATCTATTCTTCTAATGCATTAACTATTATATGACATGTGACCATCGCTGAATATTGTCTCCCCCTCCATCTGCTACACAGTCTTTTGTTTCTGTTTATTCCCCAGTAGCTCTCTTTAGCTGTCTATTTTCAGAAGAATGAACAAGTTGTTGTTGTTGTTGCATTTATACCCCTTTCTTACCTTTCTTCCAAGGAGCTCAAAGTGGTATACACAGCTTTCCCCTTTCCCCATTTCATCCTCACAACAAGACTGTGTAGTAGCTGAGGCTGAGGTAGTGTGACTAGCCCAGGGTCACCCAGCGAACTTCCTGTCTTAGTAAAGATTTGAATCAGGGCCTCCTCAGTTCTAGCCCAGTACTCTAACCACTATATCACACTGGCTCACTGTATCTGCAGTAAAGGTGAAGGGACCCCTGACCATTAGGTCCAGTCGTGACCGACTCTGGGGTTGCGGTGCTCATCTCACTTTATTGGCTGAGGGAGCCGGCGTACAACTTCCGGGTCATGTGGCCAGCATGACTAAGCCGCTTCTGGCGAACCAGAGCAGCGCATGGAAATGCCGTTTACCTTCCCACCAGAGCGGTACCTATTTATCTACTTGCACTTTGACAAGCTTTTGAACTGCTAGGTTGGCAGGAGCAGGGACTGAGCAACGGGAGCTCACCCCGTCATGGGGATTCGAACCGCCGACCTTCTGATTGGCAAGTCCTAGGCTCTGTGGTTTAACCCACAACGCTACCCATGTCCCTGTATCTGCAGTACAATTATGCAAAAAATAAAGTGGACGCTTCAACCTTACCCTAAAGCTGCTTAGCCAGAAAACCCCTCCCTGTTTGTGACATAACTATGATGTATCTGTGATGTGTGCATGATGTTTCACTAAAGGTGTTGTGGGTAAAAGGGAAAACTTATAAAAGAAGGAGCCATCCTTTGTTCTGGCCTTCTTCCTACTTATTCCATGTGGTGGGTAGAAGTCCTGTTGCAATGGTCTTTTGAATAAAGATCAGGCCTACAGGCTGCTCTTTTGCTCTTATATTCTTGGCTGGTGTCTTTGTTCAACAATCCAAGTGAGCCCAAGGATTTTCCTATAACAGCTTACCTAATTCAAATTTGCCCAGGGGCTAGTGCTGTGGTCGTGAGCATTATTTCAGTTTTCATTTATGCCAACTTTTGCACTCAAAACATAGACTGTGCAATGCATTTGTGAAAGGTTCTTCTTTCTAATAGCCATCTTAATATTCTGCATAGGAAATCTCACAAGGAAAATAGCCTGGAAGGATTGTGTGATTTTATGTTAGGGGGAGAGTAGCTGTGCAGTCCCACACATCTCTCCTCAGGAAAAAAAAAAAATCCCCATTGAGTTCAATGGGATTTACTCCCTGGTAAATGGATATGGGATTGAAGCCTTATGACCCAAGTTTTTCCATTTCCATGATTTAGTTAACCATAAACCAATTTGTCTTGTGTTTTTGTTGCAAGTGCAGGACTGGCTTGCATTATGTATCCTAGTTACCACTCATGCTGACAATTGCTTTTTCTCCAGGTCATTTTCTGTGAATTATCATTTCATTGTGTGAATATAATTCCTTTCACATGAGTAACATGGCAATGGATGTTTACCTATTAGAATCTGTCACATTAGCTTTTTTTTTAAAGTGCAGTTCATTTCCCAGTGATTCACCAGTAGAATGACATTCCTACTATCATCATTTTAGTCATGATGACATTCTAAGCCTGAGGACAGGGACTTTTTTTTTTTGTGGTTTGTAAACTTCTCTGTGAGTACGGTAATTTGGCTGATGAGCAAGACCAGAGATTCTTTGAAAGAATGAATTTGCGTATTGACAATTGTAGCATGTATGGCTTTGACATATACTTAGAAGCCAGTTTTAGCTTTACCTTTTAAGTCTGTGATTATAACTCCACTTACTTGGCAGAAAGTGCCATTGATTTCAACAGTACTTACTTCTGAGTAGACATGATTAGGCTCACACTGTAAGTCACTGCCAGGGTAGTAAAGAATTTGGAGATACTAACTACCGTATATGAATTGTGGCTATTAGTGTCAGTTAGTAGTAAACTTGCTATGCCAATGCATATCATTGTAGCAAGAGAAACAAGGTACCAAGAAAGTTAGTTTTCCAGTATTATCAAGCATAGAGTTTCTTGCTTATTTTTTGTTTGTTTGTTTTACTGTGGTTGAAATTTCTGGGTTCTCTGGCTACGTTTCTTTGTTTTGTTTTGTTTTGTTTTGTTTTTTTGGTGTGTGTGTTTTTAGAATGCTTTCTCCAGAAAATAATATGCCCTTACTATTAGTTATTTAGGGCATGCTCAAGAATAGCAGTATCATCTGGATCTTGATGTCAGAAGAAGCTGAATAAGCAGCTTTTTAGAGGTTTCTAGATCAGGATAGGCTCTTAGAATCATAGAACTGTAGAGTTCGAAGGGAACCCAAGGTTCATCTAGTCCAACTTTCTGCAATGCAGGAATCTCAGCTAGAGCATCCATGACAGAGGGCCATCCAACCTCTGCTTAAATACCTTCAAGGAAGCAGAGTCCACAACCTCTTGAGGGAGACAGAAGAGAAAATGAATGATGTGATATATTTATGCCAGTCAGTTTTAGGTAGTTTGAGTGAAAACTGGTCTGTAAATAATTGAAATTTGTCACATGTTGCATGTAGTTGCATATAGTGGTACCTCTGGTTACGTACTTAATTCGTTCCGGAGATCCGTTCTTAACCTGAAACTGTTCTTAACCTGAAGCACCACTTTAGCTAATGGGGCCTCCTGCTGCCGCCACGCTGCTGGCGTGCGATTTCTGTTCTCATCCTGAGGTAAAGTTCTTAACCCAAGATACTACTTCTGGGTTAGCGGAGTCTGTAACCCGAGGTGTTTGTAACCCGAGGTACCACTGTAGAATTGCTATTCAGCAAGTGACTAAATCAAACAGAGCCAGGGTCTCTTCAAGACAACAGCACAACTTCCTGCTCAGGTATGATGGTGCATGCTATTGCCTGCTAATCTACTGTGTTTCTGACCAAAGTGAAGCATTTAGCAAAACCCCAACATTTTAAAGGTTATCAAAATGATAATGCAAATATAGTAATATGAGACCGCTTGGGGGGGAGGACGGGACAACTTCTCCCTGCTATTAATAATAGAATGAGTGCTTAGCCTTTCTACCTGTTTACTATGGTTGTTTGTCAGTAACTTGGGCACACCAGCCTGGCAACTACCTTCACAGACAACAGCTAGCTTACTCTGAAGAGTTCATTATTTATAATTGCACACATACAGGTCAGTCACACAGCCTCGTGGCTGTATTCTAAGTGAGTCCTGGTATCATTCCTGACAGTAGTGAGGGGAAAGGGGACATATAAGGGGAAAGGGGACATATCCTGAGGGTCACCCTTAGCTCCAAGTCTCAGACCCTCTTGGTTTTGCGTGCAATAAAGCATGCAATATAGAAGCTTCAGAGGCAGCCTGTGGATAAATCATTTTCTTGAAAAAATAAAAATAAAATCTGAACTTCGTTTTAAAATGAACATATAAGGGAATTCACACTGTTGGATGTAAAGGGCTAATTATGTAAACTATATTGACTTTCTGCTGAGAGCTGCGGAGATGTGAGGTATCGGCAGGAGGGCTGCAGGTGGTTTTTACTGTCAGTTTAACTGCCAGTTACATTCTGTCAAAACAAAAATAGCTCTGAGGTTGAGGTTCTTTATATATACAGATGCAGTAGTGGCTTGAAATTTGGTGAGTTCTAATTGGTTAAGGGAGTGAACATTCCAGCTCATCCCATTGGATCAGAGTTGTGGCCTGGCAGGAGGGAGAATGTAAAATGTAAAATGATTGGCAGGAGGAAAGCCCTGTTTGAGCATAAAATGCAGGTTTCACGGCACAGGAAGAATCAGTGGTTGTGAAGTATCTTTGTGTGCCAGTGTAGTAGAGGACAGAAGAAGAAGCTGCTCTAATTCCTGCACTGCAGGGCGTTGGACTAGATGACCCTTTCAAATCTCCAATTCTAGATCAGCTAGTAACAATGGGATGGGAAAGGGATAGATGTTTGCAATGGTTGGTTGCCTAATGCAGTACTGTCATACCTCGGGTTACAGACTCTTCAGGTTGTGTTTTTTTAGGTTATGGACCGCCGAAACCAAGAAGTACCGGAACGGGTTATTTACGGGTTTTGGCAGTCATGCATGCACAGAAGCACTAAATCGTGCTTTGCACATGCACAGAAGCGCCAAATTGCAACCTGTGCGTGCAGAGATGCGCAGCTGCGGGTTGCAAACACTGCGGGTTGCAAACGTGCATCCCGCACGGATCACGTTCGCAATCCAAGTGTCCACTGCATTAGGTGCTTCATAAATAAGCTTAACTTTTAGCTTCACTTCATCAACATTATATCTTTGTTTCAAGTTTGTATCTTTTACAGCTCTGCCATTTTGGGTTTGTATCCAGTGTTGCCTGTCTGCTTGTGTGAGGGATATCAGCTTGCACAATTGAATTTCCCCTCCACGTCTCTCATCTTCAACCCTTTGGGCACCCTCAAAATCTGCTCTAGAGGGTTGCAGGACCCTCTGGAGAAGATTTTGGAGCAGGGGCAAGGAGGCGAAAGAATAAAATGCTGTTCACACAGCACTGCATAGGTGCCAACACCCTGGGTGCCCAAGCACCCACAAAATTCCCCATGAAGGAGATGGGCACCCACAAATTTTGGTGTCAGGGCCATGCATGCTGCATGGCACCCACAGCCCTGGGCACCCACGGTCACGGGGCCAAGTTGGCACTCCTGCAACACTATATACAACCCTAGTCTGTATTCTGTATGTGTTTAATTCTCCCATGAGTTTTGTACTTACTTTAGAAAGAGAAATTCAATCCAGTATCCAAAGTAGTGTTTCATGGGTTTCCTTAATCTAATTCTCACTGTAACAGGTAGTTCACCCAATCTATATCAATTAGGTCATGTTAACTCCTGTATTTGTAATGAAACTATTTAGCAAGCACATTAAGTTGCAAGGTACCTTTTACTCTCAGCAAATACTCTAGGAAGTTAATCTGGTTATCTGTCAAGACGAGTAGTTATAAGAATTCAATAGCCTTGGTTCTCCCACAATAACTTCAAGAGCAAATGTCATTGAAGGTGCTCAGTTGAATCTGTACTGTTGGCAGCTGAGTACTAAAAATACAATATAATCCTTAAAATTGTCTGCATTACTGAAATAATAGATTATTTGTACTACTTTAATGCACACAGCAAACAAACAAAAGGGACTTTTTCAAATTATGTTATAAGGAAGGAAGTTGTCTCTTTCCATTTCCCAAAGACGAGCAAGAAGATCCCATCACAAGTGGTCCACATGGATCAGAAAACTTGCACATGGAGATTTGCCATTAGATCTTGGGAAGAAAATTGACGCAGTTTGCATTTTCATATGAACCTATCTAATACAAACTTCCTGAAGCAAGGTGTGAATTGAAATGCAATTAGTCTTCAAAATTCACTCTTCCACCACTCTCAGAAGTTCAAGGGATGACTGCCTGGGAGATGGCATTTCCCCTACTGTGGAATTCCCTCCCCATAGAGATGCAACCAGCACCTTCATTATATAGATTCTGTCTCATGTGGAAGATGCACCTGTTTGCCCTGGCCTTTGATACCTGAAATATATACCTTTGGTGCCCACCCTAATCTTTTGATTGTATTTGAGGTCATTGTAGTATTGCATTTTTAACTGCTGCTACTCACTCTGTGACATGATCATCATCATTACTGGAAGAATGAGAAACCAAGGGAAACCTGAAAGTGACATATTGGTCCACCCTACCGACAACGTCTTTTCCGGTTTATGTAGGGCGGAGTATGTTATATACCATGAGTAACCTGCCGGATCTCGCAGGATAAATTCATTCAAATGAGTCATGCACATTTTTTGAAGCTGCCAGCATAAATGGCAACAGTGTAGCTTTAGTATGAAAACTGAATCTCTTCCCTTCTGAAAACAATTTCTGAAAGCATATTGTATGTAGATGTAATCAGATTTATTAATTGGTTGCAATGTGTATTTTTTTTTTAATCAATGGAATCATCTGAAACAAACATAAATCATGTTATAGTTGAGATTAATTTTACTGTTCAGACCTCTTTACTGACATTAATGTATATTGATCTTCCATTGGAGAAAGCTCATTTTTTTCCACGTGTAAGCACTAGACCATGCATACTTGAGTGTTACTAGTAATAACAAACAATCCCCCATCTTGGCAAATATAAACCATAGCTCCTAATATGTATGTATATGAAAAGTGGTTTGTCAATACAGTATGTACAATGTTTAGCCAGTATATTTTGAAAATGATAATATTTGCATAATATGTTCTTGCCGTTATGTACTCATATAATAATTTACTTCTTTCATCTCCTCAGAGATGATCATCATGTCATATTATCATTCCCTTATTTCCACTTGAAGTATTTCCATGCTTGCAGAGACATGGTATTATAACACTAACCGAATAATGGCAGTGTCATGTGACAACATGGCCCAAAGTCTGAAAGCAACCCAGCAACTATTTGCAACCTGATGGCCAAATAAAGAGGGAGACACAGAGGCTGGGTTGAATTAGGGCCACTTTATTTGAGAATTAAACCCATAAAATCCCTGCAGAGAGAAAACACTATTGGTGCGGGAGAAAATCTGAACCTGTTCACTTACCCAAGATGAAGTTCCATTGAATTTAATGGGACTGATTTCTGAGTAGATAGGAATATGATGGTGATGTTTAATGTCTTGCAGTTTCTTGATTTATTTTTAAAGATTTCAGTGGGACTCAATTTTGCATGTTTAGCTATGCTCTCCCATTCATCCATGTCTATATCTCCATCACCTTACCTAAGCATTTCTGGCATATGGTCATTACTGTCAAAGTATATTCTTCGCTGCTTCATTGAAAGAGGTGCAAGCAAGTGGTTGTGTGGAAGGCTCATTAACTTTCCCAGATCTGTTAAGAATATATAAGTGCACCCAACAATAGCACAACTAAACATATGCAATGAATGGCCAAGGTTGCCTTGGCCAAGGGTTTCCTAACTGTATGAATGTTCTTTCTGCTTTGTTTGGCTCAATGCCCTACTGGATGTTTGTGACTTGTCTGCTGAGTGAAACTGCTCCCTCTGTAAAATGTCAACCTCAGGCAATTCCATGTGCTGAGAATTGATTAAGTTGCTGTGCAAAATGCAGATTAGAGTCTTCTCTTCCAAGTAGCACTTTCTGGGTCAAGCAACAGTGTATTGCATTGAAAATGCCAACAAATGCATTCAAACAAACAAAAGACAAATAATGGGATGCGGATGGCGCTGTGATCTAAACCACAGAGCCTAGGGCTTGCCGATCAGAAGGTCGGCGGTTCAAATCCCCGCGATGGGGCGAGCTCCCATTGCTCGGTCCCTGCCAACCTCGCAGTTCGAAAGCACGTCAAAGTGCAAGTAGAAAAATAGGTACCGCTCTGGCGTGAAGGTAAATGGTGTTTCCGTGCGCTGCTCTGGTTTGCCAGAAGCAGCTTAGTCATGCTGGCCACATGACCCGGAAGCTGTATGCCGGCTCCCTTGGCCAGTAAAGCGAAATGTGCGCCACAACCCAGAGTCGTTTGCGACTGGACCTAATGGTCAAGGGTCCCTTTACCTTTACCTTTTTAGAGCTGAATCCTTCATTGCTGCTGCCCACACAAAATGATTGGGGGAGATATCTCCGACATCCTTTGTAACTACAGTGTGTCAAAGCAGGGTGGGAAGCAGAATTGGCCACAATATTCCAGGTGTGGTGTGGTCTGACCAAGGCAGAATAGAGTGGCACCATCACTTCCCTTGATCTGGACACTATACTTCTGTTGATGCAGCCTAGAAGAACATTAGTTTTGCTGCTGCACCACACTGTTGACTTGTGTTAAGCCTGTGGTCTAAGACCCTAGATCCTTCTCACATGTACTACTGATAAGCCATATGTCCACATCTTATATCTGTGCAGCTGGTTACTTGTTCCTAAGAGTAGAACCTTACACTTGTTTTTATTGAAATTTACTGTGTTAGTTGGGGCCCAATTTTTCCCTTTGTTAAGGTCATATTGAATCCCAATTCTGTCTTCTGCGACATTAACTACCCTTCCCTGTTTTGTGTTATCTGCAAATTTGAAGAGCAGCCTCTCAATTCCTTCACCTAAGTCATTTATAAAGATGTTGAACAACAACAGGACCAGGAGAGAACCCTGCAGCATCCTGTTGTTGTTTAGTCGTTTAGTCGTGTCCGACTCTTCGTGAACTCATGGACCAGAGCACGCCAGGCACTCCTGTCTTCCACTGACTCCCGCAGTTTGGTCAGACTCATGTTTGAAGCTTCGAGAACACTGTCCAACCATCTCGTCCTCTGTTGTCCCCTTCTCCTTGTGCCCTCAATCTTTCCCAGCATCAGTGTCTTTTCCAGGGAGTCTTCTCTTCTCATGAGGTGGCCAAAGTATTGGAGCCTCAGCTTCACGATCTGTCCTTCCAGTGAGCACTCAGGGCTGATTTCCTTAAGAATGGATACGTTTGATCTTCTTGCAGTCCATGGGACTCTCAAGAGTCTCCTCCAGCACCATAATTCAAAAGCATCAATTCTTCGGCGATCAGCCTTCCTTATGGTCCAGCTCTCACTTCCATACATCACTACTGGGAAAACCATGGCTTTAACTATACGGACCTTTGTTGGTAAGGTGATGTCTCTGCTTTTTAAGATGCTGTCTAGGCCTGTCATTGCCCTTCTCCCAAGAAGCAGGCGTCTTTTAATTTCGTGGCTGCTGTCACCATCTGCAGTGATCATGGAGCCCAAGAAAGTAAAATCTCTCACTGCCTCCATTTCTTCCCCTTCTATTTGCCAGGAGGTGATGGGACCAGTGGCCATGATCTTCGTTATTTTGATGTTGAGCTTCAGACCATATTTTGTGCTCTCCTCTTTCACCCTCATTAAAAGGTTCTTTAATTCCTCCTCACTTTCTGCCATCAAGGTTGTGTCATCTGCATATCTGAGGTTGTTGATATTTCTTCCGGCGATCTTAATTCCGGCTTGGGATTCGTCCAGCCCAGCCTTTTGCATGATGAATTCTGCATATAAGTTAAATAAGCAGGGGGACAATATACAGCCTTGCCGTACTCCTTTCCCAATTTTGAACCAATCAGTTGTTCCATATCCAGTTCTAACTGTAGCTTCTTGTCCCACATAGAGATTTCTCAGGAGACAGATGAGGTGATCAGGCACTCCCATTTCTTTAAGAACTTGCCATAGTTTGCTGTGGTCGACACAGTCAAAGGCTTTTGCATAGTCAATGAAGCAGAAGTAGATGTCTTTCTGGAACTCTCTAGCTTTCTCCATAATCCAGCGCATGTTTGCAATTTGGTCTCTGGTTCCTCTGCCTCTTCTAAATCCAGCTCGCACTTCTGGGAGTTCTCGGTCCACATACTGCTTAATCCTGCCTTGTAGAATTTTAAGCATAACCTTGCTAGCGTGTGAAATGAGTGCAATTGTGCGGTAGTTGGAGCATTCTTTGGCACTTCCCTTCTTTGGGATTGGGATGTAGACTGATCTTCTCCAATCTTCTGGCCACTGCTGAGTTTTCCAAATTTGCTGGCATATTGAGTGTAGCACCTTAACAGCACCATCTTTTAAAATTTTAAATAGTTCAGCTGGAATATCATCACTTCCACTGGCCTTGTTATTAGCAATGCTTTCTAAGGCCCATTTGACTTCACTCTCCAGGATGTCTGGCTCAAGGTCAGCAACCACACTACCTGGTGTATACGAGACATCCATTTCTTTCTGGTATAGTTCCTCTGTGTATTCTTGCCACCTCTTCTTGATGTCTTCTGCTTCTGTTAGGTCCTTTCCACTTTTGTCTTTTATTATCCTACTTGTCACCTTTTCCCAGGGTGACAAAGATGCTTGACCACTGCTGAAAATACTGGGCAGGGCTCTTCTTGTATAATGCTGGATGAAACTAACAGAGCAACTCCTTAAGCTGTTTTCTTTAACTGAACCTCAGTTCAGGGGCTATGTTTGTATAATAGTCATGCTTCTTTATTAAAATGTAAAACCATTAGTGCCTTCAAATGTTCACCTTTGTGTATGTCAGGAATATATCATGCTGCAACAGAGCAACACACCAGTTTTTCCCCTCAACTTGTGTTCATCTCAAGTATACTTCCATTCATCAGGGAAGCAAACTTGACAGTTTAATTCTATGTTTGCAGACATAATCCTATTCAGTGCCGGATAAGGATGGCCTGCTAGTCACTTGGCCTATAAAACTATTAGCTTTAATTTTTATGCCAGCATCATGATCTTCTTAACTTGTAAACCAGCTTTTTCTTAGCAGTTTATTGGCAAAAGTATGTAACTTCTTCATAAATCTTCCTAGCTCATAACCCCTTTGCATTTAAAATGTCCTCCATGGCTCAGAATGTCTGTTACCATCTTATGCTGGTACATCAACTCAGATCCTTCTTGCAGGGAAATAGGCTGGTTACAATTATTCATCTCCTTGCAACCTTTTACTGTGATGTTGTATGTGTGACTGCCTTTGAAAAAGGTCCAGAAACTGAAGTTAGTACAGAACACAGTAGCAAGAGTAAATGCCAGTACTTTGCAATATTCACTAGCTCCTCGTCTGTTTCCGGTGCTAGTTCAGATCTTTAAAGAATATTTCATATTATATGTATTTGCCTGTGCTCTGAGCTTCGCAGTGGAGACCCTTCTCTGAGTGCTCCAGAAGCCGAGATATGGCAGGTGGCTACAAGAGAAGAGCCTTTTTAGAAGTAGCTCAACATCTCTGGGATGTCTTCCCCATAGAGTTTTATATTCTACAAGGGCACATTTTCTTGATTTTGAATGCTTTTAGTGGCTGTCAAGTAGGTCCTGCACTCTGTGTCATTTTCACAATTTACTAGAACCTATTCCTATTCCTGCAACTTTTGTGGTGAGAATGAGTCAGGCTCCATTTCAGTGAATGCAGCTGTGCAAATTTCACAGCTATTTTTAAAGTCACAACAAAATTCAATGCCAGATCATTTCATACCCACTTTGAAGTAACTTTTTACATTCTTTATTTATGGTAGCCACCAGCATTCAAATACTGTCTGCTGCTAGCTAGCCATGTATGTGTTTTCTGGTGTTGTGGGGAGAGATGGCAGTACAGTTTAATGGAACTTGTCTAGCAGAGCTGTGTGAAGAAATAAAGAGTTCGTCATTCAAGACTCTTCAAAGCTGTTTGAAGTGTGAGCTGTCCATCAACTCGTCCCCATCAGTGGTGGTGGGGAATGGAGGGGTGCAGTTCAGGAAATCCTATGCATGTGAAGAATCGCTCATATAAATGGTGGAAAATAGTCTGTAGTCCCAGAGGAGAAGTTTGGGGTCATCAAGCATGGACTGGTGGAAGGGGCTGGGGGGCCGGATAAGTAACGTGGACTAGCAAGCACAACATGGCAACCAAAGATGATAGACATGGCAAATGTATAAACAAATCATTTAGGAAATAGACCCCCCATAATTTGTAAAAAATAATAATTTAAAAAGGAACAAAGAACACACATGCCCCAAAGGAGAGATGAATCTAAACTATCAAAAGACCACAACAATGAGTGGGCCTTTCAAGTTGCACTAGAATATTCTGTAAGCAAGTGAACACAAAAATTCCTCCAAGTTCAGTTCTCACCTGACACTTACTTTGATGTCTTTTTGGTGCTAGACAAACCCTTTTTGTTCTCCCAGGCTTTAAAACCTACTGCTTTCTCTTTTAGAATACTTATTTTCCTGTAGTTTTTACTCTGTTATTTTAAGATTGTTTTTGCTGTTTGATATGGCCCTTTTTTGTAATTGTACAATGCAGCTTTTATATTTGCCGTTGTTGGTTTCTTGTATTTTGCTTTAATTTTATTTTTCTTTGAACAATGCCCAGAGAGTGATAGCTCTTGGACATGTAAGAAACCTAGAAAATAAACAAATAAGTAGTGGTTTGCAAATAAATCAAAAGTTATATACTTCTGCCAGAGTAGATGGTTTGCTTTTCAAAAAGGACTGGTATTTTGAATTCCCCCAAGTGCTTTGACATTATTATTTTTTTTAAAAAATAATCAGCTTGATACTTCAAGAGAATGTTACTTCTAACATCACAAGACAAGACATGAAAAAGAAGAAACCAAATGAGGAATTTGCACCACATCATAACATTTTTTAAAAAAATAAAAAAGCAAACCCTTTAACTATCCTTCATTGGTTGGGGACTTACAAAGCATTTGTGAAACCTGAAAGAGTCAAAAGGGTAAGGGAAGCATGTTTTTCTTGTAAGAAGGAAAAATCTTCAATTTTAGTTTCTCCCTGTTTCTTATTTTTCCAATCTTAGGTTTAGTTCTCCATATCTCTGTCGCAGTTTGTGATATGTACTTTTTTAAAAAGGACATGGAAATCCATCATCATTTTAGTGCAAATTTCTCCTGATATACACATTTTTACATGCTGTTATATTAAATGCATGTTGGTATGCTGTCGATAATATACACATTATGGATACTTTCCCTTAAAACACACATTTCTGTACACATTTGGGTAAAAAATTAGCATCACAAAATTTGGTGAAATATACTTATTTTCAGTTTATGTGTTGCTTTAGGAAGTATATTAGGGACCTTGAACATTGACTAATGAGTGGCACAGGAAAGACAAGAGCAGCCAAAGCTAAGGAAGCTAAGGAAAAAGAAAAAGCGAAAAAGCAGGCACAGCTCTTGCAAACAACTTTAACTCAGGGACGCAGACTATCAGTTCCAGCTGTGCTTGTAACACAAAAAGTAGAAAGTGAAAAGCCTGAAAAATTTGAGGAGGAAGATATGGCATCAGGAGGATCACAGGCAGTACTGAAACAAGTTTTGGAACAATTGTCAGCATTAAATCAAAAAATTGATAACCAATCAATAAAAATTGATCAAGCTACATCCTCGATCCAGAAACTGACAGATCAGGTTTCCCAACATACCCAAGCAATTGAAAAATTGCAAGGAGCAACAGAAGAGAATCGTAAACTGGCAGGGGAAGCCGTTCAAATCGCAACATCAGCTAAAAAAGAGGTTGAGGAAGTTAAAGCAGAAGTCAAGCCTCTGCACAAACAGATAGGGGACCAACAAACCTA
The DNA here is from genome assembly GCF_964188315.1 of Podarcis muralis. Classification (NCBI taxonomy): domain Eukaryota; kingdom Metazoa; phylum Chordata; class Lepidosauria; order Squamata; family Lacertidae; genus Podarcis; species Podarcis muralis. Next base: position 34,550,568 of record NC_135663.1, on the reverse strand, counting down.
CCTCTCTTTGGTGGAATTGAAAAATCGCCAGACTAACCTCAGGCTGAGGGCGGTTCCAGAAATCGAACAAGAAGATTTGATTGGATTTTTGACAACAGAATTTTCAAAGTTCTGGGGCTTAAAAGAAGAAAGTGACTTTAAAATAGTATCGGCTTTTCGATTGGGAAGATTGGTAAGAAAAGACAGATCTAGAGACTGCTTAATAGCTTTGAGATCAAGAGAAAAGAGAGACAAAATATTAGGCCTACACTTCAATAACTCAATTGAGATACAAGAGAAAAGAGTGGAAATTTACCGAGACATCCCTAAACAGTTACTGGACTTGAGAGCCACTTATTCAGAACTGGCCAAACTGTTGAGACTCAACACAATTCCTTATAGGTGGGAGTTTCCACAAGGACTATCATTTACTTACAAACAGAAGAAGGTTAAAATAAGAACACCAGAGGACCTACAAAAGTTCCAGCACGACCACGGAGAAGATCTCCAAAAAGAAGCAGCAGCCCACTGGCCTCTACTTAAACCAGGACCCATCCTGCCAGCAGGCGGAGGGACGCCTATACCCTCGGAACCAGAGGAAAAAGAAGACACACCGCTCTAGGTGTAACAGAATAATTCAGGATGTCTCTGCAGCTACTTAGTTGGAATATAAATGGCGGAAACTCCCCAGAGAAAAGAAGGAGGCTATTTCATATATTGAAGAAAGAACAATTGGACATTATTTGTTTACAAGAAACCCATGTAACCAGGCTCCATAGGAAAGTTTTGGTCAACAAAAGACTAGGCCAAGAGTTTATTTCCTCAGATAAGGTAAAGAAAAGAGGAGTGGTGATCTATGCTAAGGAGAGCCTGACACCTAAATTTTTATTTAAAGATGAACATGGAAGAATTTTGGCAATTGAAATTCACACCCAAGGTGAAAAAATATTGATATTAGGAATTTATGCTCCAAATGACGGGAAATCAGAATTCTTCAAGAAGCTGCATGAGACCTTGCTGGATTATCTGGACTACGCTAACATCATAATGATGGGAGATATGAATGGAGTGGTGTTTACACATATGGATAAGTCTTACAACCAAAATTTAACATCAGACGGCAGACTGCCTAAAACTTTTTTCGAAATGACTGACAATCTGGATTTGATTGATATATGGAGGACAAAGAACCCCCTAGGTAAAGAAGGAACTTTCTTCTCTGAGGCCCACCTGTCCTGGTCAAGGATCGACCAAATCTGGACCTCCAGGGGGCTGGCACCCAAGACCAAAAAGGTGGAAATCTGCCCAAAAACATGCTCCGACCACAACGCTTTGAAAATGGAACTTAGACTAACTCAACCCGGTTCCTTCAGATGGAGAATGAATGACACACTATTAAGAGATCAAGAGATTGTGAAAAAGGCCCAAAAAACACTAAAGGACTACTTTGAGATAAATCTGAACACTACAGTAGAAAAAAGAACGATCTGGGACGCAAGCAAAGCCGTCATGAGAGGGTTTCTGATACAACAGAATACAATTAAGAAGAAGCTCTGGAATGGAAAGAAAGATAAAATATTGGAGAAAATACACCAAGGAGAGAAAAAATTGAGAACCAAACCAAAGTCAAAGGAGTTGCTGAGAGAAATTAAATTCCATCAAGCAGAATATTCAAAATTGATTAACCAGGAGATTGAATGGAAAATAAAACAGATGAAGCAAAGATCCTTTGAATCAGCAAATAAATGTGGAAAGCTGCTAGCCTGGCAGCTGAAAAAAAGACAAAAGTTAAATACGATAACAAATCTAGAGATTGAAGGAAGGATGGTACAGAAACCAGAAGAAATCAGGAAGTGCTTCCACAGATATTTTAAAGAACTTTATGCACAGGGGCCTCAGAAAGAATTTGAGATAGATCAATTTTTAAAGACAAATGGACTATCAAAAATAACTCAAGATAAAAGATCAATCTTGAACTCTACAATAACTACTCAGGAAATTGAAGGTGCCATTCAGAACATGCAACTTGGCAAATCTCCAGGCCCGGATGGGCTTACCTCCAAATATTACAAGACTTTGAAGGATTATTTGATACAACCTTTGTTGGAGGTATGTAACCAGATTTTGGAAGGGAAGAGGGCACCAGAAACGTGGAAAGAAGCTTTCATCACATTGATACCCAAGACAGAATCTGAAAAGACTCAGCTCAAGAACTACCGCCCCATCTCACTCCTGAATGTGGATTACAAAATATTTGCAGACATTTTGGCAAGTAGACTCAAAAAAGTTTTAAATGAAGTAATTCACAAAGACCAAGCAGGCTTTCTCCCTGGTAGACATTTATATGAGAACACCAGAAACATCATTGACATTTTGGAACTTTTACAAACTAACATAAACACAAGGGCAGTGTTAATCTTTATTGATGCGGAGAAAGCATTTGACAATATATCTTGGAGGTTTATGAAGAAAAACTTGGAAGGGATGGGAGTGGGGCGGGGGTTTGAAAATGGGTTACGAGCAATTTACTCAGAGCAAAAGGCTAAATTAATAGTGAACAATGTGGTGACGGAGGAGTTCAAAATTGAAAAAGGGACACGACAAGGGTGCCCTCTATCCCCTCTTTTATTCATTTCAGTCCTGGAGGTGCTATTGAATATGATAAGGAAGGACCGGTTGGTACAAGGGATAGAGGTCGGAGTGAAACAATATAAACTGAAAGCTTTTGCAGATGATCTAGTTTTGACACTGCAGGAGCCAGAATCCAGTACAAAAAGAGTTCTTGAACTTATATCTGAGTTTGGTCGGGTGGCGGGATTTAAGTTGAACAAACAAAAAACCAAGGTTTTGACCAAGAATTTGACACTTACAGAAACAGAGGGGTTTCAGAGAGAAACAGAACTGAATGTGGTAAAAAAAGTGAAGTACCTAGGGATCTATTTGTCTTCCAAAAATTTGAATTTATTTAAGGACAACTATGAAAAATGTTGGTCGGAAATTAAGAAGGATTTAGAAATTTGGTCAAGATTGAAACTTTCCTTGTTGGGAAGGATTGCAGCAATAAAAATGAATGTGTTGCCGAAAATGTTATTTTTGTTTCAAACCCTACAGATCGTGGACAGAGTGGAATGTTTTGGAAAATGGCAGAAGGATATATCTAGGTTTGTCTGGCAGGGCAAAAAGCCCCGAATAAAGTATAAAATATTAACAGATTCAAAAGAAAGAGGGGGGTTTGCCCTGCCGGATTTGAGGTTGTATTATGAAGCTGCAGCCTTCTGCTGGTTGAAAGATTGGTTTTTGCTAGAAAACACCGATGTCCTAGATCTGGAAGGTTTTGATAATGCTTTTGGCTGGCACGCATACCTATGGTATGACAAGGTTAAAGTTCACAAATTGTTCAAAAGCCATATTGTCAGAAAAGCAATCTTTGCAGTCTGGACGAAATACAAAGACTTATTAGAGAGTAAAACACCGAGGTGGCTATCACCGGTGGAGGCCAAGGCTCGAAAAAGACCCAATATGGAGGCCTACTGGCCGAAATATTGGGAGTTAACTGAAAAAATTGGAGACAAATGGAAGTTGCAGAGCCAGGAGAAACTAAAAAACAAGGTGCGAGATTGGTTACATTATGCTCAAATTCAAGAGGTTTTCAAAATGGACAAAAAAGTTGGTTTCCAGGAGGAGAAATCGAAACTAGAGACAGAACTGTTAGAACCAAAGACCAAGATTTTATCTAGAATGTATAACTTGCTGCTTATGTGGAACACACAGGACGAGATAGTTAAATCTGCTATGATAAAATGGGCACAGGATGTTGGACATAACATTATGTTTGAAGACTGGGAAAGGTTATGGAACACCGGAATGAAATTCACGGCATGTAGTGCCTTGAAGGAAAACATTATGAAAATGATATACCGGTGGTACATGACCCCAGTCAAGCTAGCCAAGATATATCACCTGTCTGACAATAAATGTTGGAAGTGTAAGGAAGCAGAGGGGACTTTCTTCCATCTCTGGTGGACCTGCCCAAAAGTGAAGGCCTTCTGGGAAATGATTTATAATGAATTGAAAAAGGTATTTAGGTATACCTTCCCCAAGAAACCAGAGGCCTTCCTGCTGGGCATGGTAGACCAGAAAATGCCAAAGAAAGACAGAACTTTGTTTATGTATGCTAGCACAGCAGCAAGAATACTTATTGCGAAGAGCTGGAAGACACAAGATTTGCCCACGCTGGAGGAATGGCAGACGCAGCTGATGGACTACATGGAGATAGCTGAATTGACCGGCAGAATCCGAGATTTGGATAAAGAAACAACTGAGGAGGACTGGAAAAAATTTAAAGACTATTTGCAAAAATATTACAAGCTGTATGAATCTTAAGACAGTGCATGATTAGGAAATGTTATGCTTTAGCAAGTATGATTAAGTAAATGGTAAAATAAGTGACAAAAGAGAAAAGGAGACAATTTGAATCGGACATGTTATGTTTATTTTAAAGGTTTTGAAATTGAGATACAATACATTGAATTTGGGTACATAACATTTGAAACCTACAGTAAGGTACGAAATAAGGTAACAAAATGCTGACATTGTTAATTTAAAGAACGCAGAACCGGAAGGGGTGGGGAAGTCCAAGTTGTTTTTGTTTATTTTTGTTGTTAAAAAAGGGAAAATTTGTTTCTTGTAATTATTTTATTGGTTTGTAACCTATAAAACTATGGAAAGAAACGCAATAAAAAATTCATAAAAAAAAAGGAAGTATATTAGGGAGCCTCACCTTTAAATGTAAACTGAAATGAATTTGTCTCACACCCATATTTTCTTGAATTTTTAAAATTTCTTCCTTGATACTTGCACAGTGTATTATCATAGACATTATTATCTTAGACATACTGTAAAACACAGATAAAACTATGCATAATGGAAGGAGACATGTTCTTCATGCTGAAGTTCCTAAGTTCAATCTTTGACATCATGACAACCCAGCCCTGCTGGCAGTGGCATAGCATAAGTTGCCAGCACCCAGGGCAAGACAAGTATTGTGTTGCCCAACCTGTGACAGCACTGGTGTGGCAATTGCAGCCCACCCACCTCTTTGATTGGTCCCCACCACCCATTTCTCCCTTTCCACCTTCAGTTCAATGTGGATTGCCTGCCTACTGGATCTGGTCAAGGGTCCATCTAGCCCAGCATCCTGTTCCCACAGTCGCTAGCCAGATGCCTGTGAGAAGCCCACAAGCCCAATCTGAGCACAACAGCACTCCCCTTCCTTCAGTTTCCAGAAACTGGTATTCAAAGTATACCACCTCTAAAAGTGGGACATCAAGCAGGACTGAGAAAGACCCCTGTCCTGTAACCCTAGAGAGCCACAGTAAGTGTGTAAACAATAGTGAACTGAATAGCCTATTGATCTAACTCAGAATAAGGCAGATTCATAGATTCCTAATGATGTAATACATGGATGGGTCATTCTGGAAGAGATACTGTTGAATATGTTCTCCCTTGTTACACCAGTCTGGTGGCCTCCAGATACTTTGGGCTACAATCCCCATCAGCTTCAGTCAGAATACTTGTTTGGCTGGGTTTGATCTTATATGTAGTCCAAAGCATCTGGTTGGTGTAATCAAATTCCAAAATTAATCTTCTGTATGGGTGCAAAATGGGACATGGGTGGTGCTGTGGATGGGACATAGGTGGCGCTGTGGGTTAAACCACAGAGCCTAGGGCTTGCTGATCAGAAGGTTGGCGGTTCGAATCCCTGCGACGGGGTGAGCTCCCATTGCTCGGTCCCTGCTCCTGCCAACCTAGCAGTTTGAAAGCACGTCAAAGTGCAAGTAGATAAATAGGTACCGCTCCGGCAGTAAGGTAAACGGCATTTCCATGCGCTGCTCTGGTTCACCAGAAGCGGCTTAGTCATGCTGGCCACATGTATGCAGTAGCGTAGTGTGGGTTGTCAGCACCCGGGGCAAGGCAAGTAATTTGCGCCCCCTAACCCGTGGATTTTGCGCCCCCTAACCCGTGGAGCGCCCCCCCAGATGTTGCGTCCGGTGCGGCTGGCCCCCCTGCACCCCCCACGCTACGCCACTGGCTGTACACCAACTCCCTCAGGCAGTAAAGCGAGATGAGCGCCACAATCCCAGAGTCGTCCACGACAGGAACTAATGGTCAGGGGTCCCTTTATGGGTGCAAAGGGTGACAAAAACTTGGCTTAGTACTGCACTCAAAATTTCTGACATTGCTTGACAAATGCTAGACTTCAGTTTACTTTAGAACCCAGTGACATTCCAGTTCTGAGAGAGGGAAAATCCACCTGTGATTGGTGGCCTTTGGTGTCTCTCTCTCTCTCTCTCTCTCTCTCTCTCTCTCTCTCTCTCTCTCTCTCCCCCCCCCCCCATCATGCTGCTTACACACTGATCAGAATATGTAGTGGAAATACAACTGCGAAAATGCAGAATATCTTAAAACAAGTTGAAATGACATTTTGCTTTCATATTCTGCAGCTAGATTATTGCTTTATACAGTAAGAGAAATCACCATATATCAAAGTGAATGTTTCAGATATTCTCGCAGGGAGGGTTTGTAAGCAAGATGGCTCCTGGGTTGTCAGTCATCCAAGCACAGGATAATTAGCATCATCTGAGAATGTGTTAGGCTGAGTAATAAAGCCTCAACTGGGAAAACTGAAGGAAAGCAGATGGTTCTTTCAGTTGGTTAGCCATGGAAGTCAAACCAGAGACTCTGGGAGTCAAGTAACTCTCGCTTGTGATAGCAAACTGCTCTAGGGGCTAGAATAGCTGGACTAGACCACTGTTTGCAAGCATTTCTTTACATTTAATGTTAGAATGTTTTTAACAAAATTGTTTTTATTTATTTATTGCACTTTAATTTTCTGTTTGTGTGAATGTTTTAATTTATCATAAACCTCTTATGATCTTTCAGAATGAGAGGGTCTAAAAATGTAAATTTAGAATAACCTTCTAATGAAGTATTTAATCATAGTGTTGGTTCTTCCCCATTTATTTTTCTTATTTTTTATTCAATTTCAATACCACCCTTCATCCCAGGACCACAGGGCAGTTTATAATTTAAAGACACAAAAATTCATAACATAGTAAGAAACTAGCAAAAAATACCCTCCCCAAAGTTGAAAAGACCATAGATTGTTTAATTAGCCAAAGGCATGGGAGAAGAGGAATGTTTTAGACTGGCATCTAAAGATATGTAACAAAGGCTCCAGGGGAGAGCATTCCACAACTGGGGAGCCACCACAGAAAAGGCAGAAAAGGCCATCCTCCAGACCTCTCATAGAGGATGCACATGAAGAAGGGCCTCAGATGATGATTGCAGGGTCTGGGTTGATTCATATGGGAAGAGGCAGTCATTGAGATATTGTGGACTCGAGCCATTTAAGGCATTATATGCAAAAAACAGTACTTTCAACTAGGCCTGGAAAATAATTGGCAGCCACAGATATTTTCTATAGACCACAACAACATCCCCTTCCTAACCCTCAAATCTGCCCTGATGCTGCATCAAATACAGATGGGTACATCTGGTTGACACCAGCTCCACCCTGCTCACCCACCCAGGTCTCAGACTGGCCTCCTCACCCATCATCACATCATGGATGAGGGAGATATTATTCCAAGTTGACCTGATATTCAACAACGGCAGCTGAGGACTCAAGGGCTGCCTGATAGGACAGCAACAATTCCCTAGGTTGAAGGAGGGGCTGGCACATGGCACAGTCACTAATTGTCAGTGTTATGGGCCCCTTACCCAGTTTGCTCCACTTCTCACACCATATCCCCCCCTACTTTGAACTACTACAATTGCCCCCCCCTGCTTTCCTCAGCTCCTCTCATCCCAGACACATCTCCCCTCGCTCAATAAAAAGAAGCAACAAACCCACACAAATGAAAAGCAGTTAAAACAGTTGTAGCAGCAAAACTGCCAGATGCACTGATGCAACTTGTGCAGCATGCAGGTCAGAAACAAGCTGTTCTCACTCTTTTTTATCATGTTAGCAGGAGATTGGTACAGCTCAGCCCCTCTCTCTCTCTCTCTCTCTCTCTCTCTCTCTCTCTCTCTTTCTCATTTGCCTCCTTGTCACAAACATCAGTCCTTGGTTTCCAAACCTGCACACATTGTTGGCCCCGTTTCTGCTTTGTAGCTGGTAGGTAAAGGTAAAGGACCCCTGGATGGTTAAGTCCAGTCAAAGGCAACTATGGGGTTGCGGCGCTCATCTAGCTTTCAGGCTGAGGGAGCTGGTGTTTGTCCACAGACAGCTTTCTGGCTCATGTGGTCAGCATGACTAAACCGCTACTGGCACAACGGAACACCGTGATGGAAACCAGAGCACACAGAATCACCGCTTACCTTTCCGCCACACGGTACCTATTTATCTACTAGCACTGGTGTGCTTTTGGACTGCTAGGTTGGTAGGAGCTGGGACAGAGCAATGGGAGCTCACTCTGTTGTGGGGATTCAAACTGCTGACCTTCTGAATAGCAAGCCCAGGAGGCTCAGTGGTTTAGACCACAGCGCCACCTGCGCTGGTACTGCAGTCAGGAGATGTACCATAGATTGTTAATCTGTTAAGCATAGCTGTTTTCTAACAATAATTTTGGGGGAAAAATGGTAGAAAAATATATGACAGAGCTCTTGAATGGTTGTATTAGTATTGGCGATCCTAATGACAAGCCATTAGAAACATACAGTAATGCTAGTGACATTCCCATATGTGCTTGCTAAACTGTTGTAAGAGGATGGTGGTCCCCCCTGAAGTTAATTCAAACTGCACAAAACAAATACCCAATTTTTCTGCACGTAATCTAGAAAAGTACTGAATGCTATTACTTTTTTCCATTAAGATTTTGGCTTAATCCCTTAATCCTTATTCTCAATTATAACTGAGCATAAGTGTCCACATTCATCCTTTTTACTCTTGCTGCCCCTTCCGCCCTTCCCCACCAATTTCCTATTTGCAATTTTTATTTAGAAGTTCTTTGAGGGCAGGGTCTTTGCTCATGAAATGGTAAAGACATGTGTACACTGATGGTACTCTATAGATAACTGGCAGTGGCCTTTCTCTCATTTGGAATGTTTCAAATGGCCCTGTTGGCAAACAGTTGATCCAGAGAAGGCAAGATAATATTTCCCTTCTAACTGTAAACTCAGGCTGCATACACGGCTTACATTTAAAGCATATGACTCCCCCCAAAGTATCCTGGGAACTGTAGTTTGGTTAAAGGTGTTGGATATTATAGTTCTGTAAGAGGGAAACTACAGTTGCCAGAATTCTTTCAGGGAAGTCATATGCTATCCTTTCTGTGTAAAGCATTGAATATGCGGATGGAAGGCTAGCTGCTTGAGTATCCATTTATGGCGGATTCTTCTGACAACCCTAATTCCCATTTAACCACTGTATTTAGGTTAGTCATCAAGAAGATTTATGGGGACTCTAGAGAAATTTTAATGTTGAAAATCATTTTAGAAGAATGAAGGTTGTGAAGCAGAGTAATATTTTTACAACTCCATGTTAGAAATTTGGATCCCACCCTCTGCAGAAATGAGAGTTCCTGCAGAACTGGGATTAAATTAGGTATAAGTATGTAAATATGCTTGTTTTTTTATTTAAAAAGCATATTATTTTGTACATGTGGTCATGAATATAAGAATATGTAAAATCATAGTATGCACACACACAAATATGGCATGTTTAGCCAATATGCCAAAAGATTAGTTTGTTTTCCTTCAACTGAATTTACTTTTTGACATCATAAAGTAAAATCTTTTTTTGCAAGCTGTCCTAAATAATGCTGGTAGGTTTACATTACTCTGGATTGTTTTATATACGGTTTAGGGCTATCAGACTGTAACCTCTGAAATAATAAGAGATTCAGTCAAATTGAATGTGATTTAATCTCATAACGAGATTAGGCCATCATGATTTTATATGTTTTCCTGTCAAGTGTGTTGTAATGTACTTGCTGAAAGGCTCTAGTGAAAAAAGAAAAGCATTACAGTCTAAGAAGTAGTCATGATAATGCTGGAAGTAAGGTACAAATTGCTTTGAATATGGAAAAGAAATAATGAGAATATATCTTTGAAGTTGAAAACTCTGGGGGGGAAATATGTTGCATTTTTTGTTTGTTTTGGAGAGCAATTTGAAAATACAAGAAACACACAATCTACAGCCAGGAGCAAGATTATTTATAGGCTCTGTGTGTTTTCTGTAAAAAATATAATGAAGAGCCTTGTAGCCCTTGAGTTGTCCCTCCTTTTTCAGAAGTTGAATATGCACTAAGTGATCACTCCTCGTATACCTCCAGGCAATTACTCAGTAATAAAGTGATATGGCCATTTCCCATATATAACTCATGAAGCTTCAGGGGTGGGGTGAGTGTAGGGAATGAAGATGCTATCCTTTGTGCTTATTTATTATGACAAGTTTTGAGAACCATGTAGGAAGCCTCTAGCAGAAGATTGTAGCTGATTTGGATAGTGTAGATGGAGAATAGCTAACATGTTGCCTTCTGGATGTTCTTAGACCCCAACCTCCACCAGTCCCAGCCAGAAGGGCTAATGCTCAAGGATATCACAGGTACTGTAGTCCAGTAACATCTAAAGGACATCCTACTGGCTCCCCCAATTTAGACATATGCCGTTTCTGCAATTAGCATTGCATGAAAATGACCAACAGTAGAAAATACACCCCAAAACAGTTTTTCTTCTCCTTGCCGGGTCGTCCCCATCTGCCCTAAAACCGCCCCTGGTTTCCTAGTCTACCACTTTGCTGTTACTTGTGTGATATCTCTTTTGCATGTGTGATCTGTCGTCTCCACAATTATTTAACAGAACTGGTTAGGTTTCTTTCTCTGCCGTATTTGGATGAAGACACCTATTTCCCCCCTTTACTTTCTGAACAGCTAAATACTTGAATTCAAATTCCTGAAGGAGATTAAAAGTGAATCTGGAACTCCTCAACATACACAGAGAGTATTCTTTATATAATGCAAAAGTAGAATAAATTTTAAAGGCGAGACTGGCATTTAAATGATGTGAGGTATTTTAAACAAAAAGCAAAAACAAAACAAACCACCGCAAACCACATTTAGATATAATTTCATCAAACTAATGCTTTTGTGCAGTACTGTCAATTGAAAGTTTGAGAACTGATTGTGGCAAGACATAGAATAGATTATAGGGTTTGAAAGCACTGAGAAAAAAGTGAGTTACACAATGATATGCTGGCATCATGATTTTCCTGTCAGAAGTAATTAAAAGAATATAGGAAGATGTCAGCAGTCAGGTTTGCTTGTCAGTCCCTAGTCCTCTGGAAAGAGCCTAAGGGATACAGACATCACTTACTCTGTTTCAGATTGAAAGGTGAGTGTAGGCAGACCAATTGTTACTGCAGTTTCAAACATATTTTCACTAAGGTAATGCTAGCCATAGTTTAATTCTTACAGTTTGGTTGTCTCGTGGAGCTTGTTTGAAATGGTCTTAGGCTACCGGCTGCTGTACTTTGCAAGCCATTTTGTTTCTGTTTGCAGTCATTCCCCCACCTACCCCTCTTTGTTTCTTGCTATTACATGCTGTCATCAGGGTTTTAACAATATGGGGACAAGTCACATACCTTGGGGGAGTTATCTGCATGGACACACAATATGGATAAACTGGATGTTGAAACTGTTTGAATGTGATGGATGTGCCATGATAGGATCACGAGAAGCTGCCTTATGCTAAGTCAGACCATTGGTCCATCTAGCTATTATTGTTGACACTGACTGGCAGTGGCTCTCCAGAATTTCAGAGAGGGGTCTCTGTGTTGTTTGCCATTGTCCCTCAGTTTGAGAGATTTTCATATTGAGGTAAAACTGTACGTAGGGATATATTTGGAAGTTTAAAATAAGGTGTAAAGGCAAGTGGGGATTTCTCTAAAGAATGGAGCTCTAAGCACATATTATGAAATACAAAGAATCCAAACACTTATTGAGAAGAAATATATAAGTTATACAGGTGTGTTTGGTAGGGACACAGAAGAGGGCCTTCTTGGTGGCTGTTCCTGGACTTTGGAGCACTCTTCCTAGTGAAGCCAGACTCCTTGTTGTTCTTCCACTGGCAGGTGAATACCTTTTCGTTTCTACAGGCTTTTGGTCACTGACTGCTTTTAATGAAAGGTTTGGTGCCATGCTGTTTTTATTGTAATTATTTCTATGGTTTTAAGGGATGTTTATATATATATATATATATATATATATATATATATATATATATATATATATAGTTTCACTTGTAACAATGTTTAATTGTATTCTATATGAAGCTGCCTTCATATAGGTGGGGTGTAAATAAATATGTAATAATGCTAATATTCAGCTGTTGCTATAATAATATAGATTTGCTCATTTGAACTATGTCTCTTATTTGGCCAAGTTACCAAGGCTGTGACAAAGTCAGTGTTAGAGTCTATAGAGTGGCAGCAGAATCACAGTAGTCAGAAGATTGATTGAGGTATTGGAAGCCCAGAGCTGAGAACCCCATAAGGCAACAAGAAACCCAGAAGAGTTGAGGGAAACATTACTCAGCATATGGAATTGGTGGTTAGAATAAATCACCTAAGTGGTGGGATTGGAAGGAGGAGGGTGTGACAGTCTCTCCCTGCCATCCTACCAGAATATGCTTAATATTAAACCTGAGACTTTCTGCATGCAAAGCAGATGCTCTACCGCTGAGCTATGGCCTTTCTTGAAATAGTAACACAGAGTTTAAATTCTAGCCAGTGTTATGCTACTGAAGATGTATTTGAAACTGCAACTAGAAGTATATTCCTGGTGCTTTGGAATTCCCACTGTAATGTCTGTAAGCTGGCATCCCACTCTCCAACTAGGCAGACTTCATGTTATTGGACCATGCAGAAAAGTCAGTGCTGTATGACATTACTATATCACCCAATCAATCTCTTCAAGCTTTATTAGGTATGTATCCCTTAATGACGCACTGTCTTGTGTGTAATCAGTTTTCATTTGGGTCAGACTTAGGAACACCCCGCCCCCCCCCCCTTTGAAGAAGCTTTATTTGCTGTTCTGTTATTTCCCCTGGCACTCATGTGAATATTTGGGGAGAGGAGGCTACATCTCTCTCTCTCTCTCTCTCTCTCTCTCTCTCTCTCTCAATGTTCTTAATGCTTTTAAAATGTTGCTTAGGTTTGGACTGTCTAGGGTAGCTGGGAGCACTGTTATGCATTAGTTCCACTCCTTCCTCCTGGGCTGTGTCCAGAAAGTGGTGTTGGGGGAAGAGTGTTCAAACTCCTGGGCTCTTACTTGTGGGGTGCCTTAGGGATCCATCCTCTTCCCTATGCTTTTAGACATCTGCATGAAGCCAATGGGAGACATCATCAGGAGGTTTGGGCTAGGTGTCCACCAGTATGCAGATGATACCCAGCTCTACCTCTCCTTCAAATCAGAACCAGTGAGGGCAGTGAAGGTCCTGTGTGAGTGTCTGGAGGCAGTTGGTGGATGGATAGTGGCTAACAAATTGAGGTTGAATCCTGGCAAGACAGAAGTACTGTTCTGGGGTGACCTGGGGCAGGCGAGTGTGGAGGACTCCCTGGTCCTGAATGGGGTAACTGTGCCCCTGAAAGACCAGGTGTGCAGCCTGGGAGTCATTTTTGTCTCACAGCTGTCCATGGAGGCGCAGGTCAATTCTGTGTCCAGGGCAGCTCTTTACCAGCTCCATCTGGTACCCTACCTGCCTTCTGCCTGTCTTGCCAGAGTGGTGCATGCTTTGGTTATTTCCTGCTTGGACTATTGCAATGTGCTGTATGTGGGGCTACCTTAGAAGGTGACTCCAAAACTATAACTAATCCAGAATGTGGCAGCTAGACTGGTGACTGGGAGTGGCCATTGGGGCCATATAACACCGGTCCTAAAGTATCTTCACTGGCTCTCAGTACATTTCCAAGCACAATTCAAAGTGTTGGTGCTAACCGTTAAAGCCCTAAATGGCCTTGGTCCAATACACCTGAAGGAGCATCTCCACCCCATCACTCACCCTGGACACTGAGGTCCTCCTCCGAGGGTCTTCTGGTGGTTTCCTCACTGTGAGAAGCAAAGTTACAGGGAACCATGCAGAGGGGCTTTTCGGTAGTGCGTCCTCCTTATAGAATGCCGTCCCTTCAGATGTCAAGGAAATAAACAACTATCTGAAGACATCTGAAGGCAGCCCTGTTAGGGTAGTTTTTAAGGATTGATGTTTTTATTATGTTTTTAGATATGTTGTAAGCCACCCAGAGTGGCTGGGGAAACGCAGCCAGATAGGCAGGGTATAAATAATAAAATTATTGTTATTATTACTATAAATACAGGACAAAGAGATACATTCTTACATTGTTACTTGTCAAAGGATTTGCCTAACACAACAGGATGCAACCTACATCCAGCTCCACTAGAGGTACCTCTGAATTATTTCACGGAGAGTAATATCATCATTGCAATAACAAAGCTAGTTATATCAACTTTTCCTAGATTCCCACCTCCAACCCCCACAGCCCATTGTAACCACTTTTGACTGATCAAAAGTGGACAGAATTACTAACCATTATTCCAAATATGAATTAGGGAAGAAAGTAGTGGTTATGTCAAGGTGGGAAATTGGGTCATTAAAAAAAGTTTTAGTGGACTTATGAATTACAGTTCTGAGCTAAGCTTCTTAACAGTTTCTTGAGGAGAGCATGTTCAAACTGTCAAGAAAGATTAAACATTTCCCTGCTGTAGACTGAAATCTGCAGATTTATTTATTCATTCTTCTAATCAGGCTGATATTTTTTTAAAAAAACAAACCACCCTGAAAGGGGCAGAATGGATATTGCTTAATTATATGCATGTAGCAGAAAGAGACGAATGGACTAGTAGACTACAAATTATGGACACAATCCAGAAAACAGTAACCGAGTCCCATTGAAATCACAGCACTGAACTGTGTGTCCAAGACTATAATCCTAACCACATTTATATTTCAGTTCTATTCTCAGATATAACATCCAATGCGTTCACTGGAAAATACTCCCAAATACATTCATAGGTAATAAATCCTGTTGAAATCAATATATTTCTCTGGATTTGACCTATTTCTGCACTTACATTTCTATTATTGTTCTATAATAGATATTTTGGGTGTATTAATATGTCATTAAGCATTATTATGTACGTGTACATTACTACTGAATGCTGAGAAGCTCCAGGGGTACAGTTCCGGGTTCGCGTCTCTGCTC
Organism: Podarcis muralis; assembly: GCF_964188315.1. Taxonomy (NCBI): domain Eukaryota; kingdom Metazoa; phylum Chordata; class Lepidosauria; order Squamata; family Lacertidae; genus Podarcis; species Podarcis muralis. Next base: position 34,535,309 of record NC_135663.1, on the reverse strand, counting down.
CTCCACATGCAGCTGCTGGGTGACCTTGGGCCAGTCACACTTCTTTGTAGTCTCTCAGCCCCACTCACCTCACAGAGTGCTTGTTGTGGGGGAGGAAGGGAAAGGAGAATGTTAGCCGGTTTGAGACTCCTTAAAGGGAGTGAAAGCGGGATATCAAATCCAAACTCCTCCTCCTCCTCCTCCTCCTCCTCCTCCTCCTCCTCCTCCTCCTCTTCTTCTTCTTCTTCTTCTTCTTCTTCTTCTTCTTCTTCTTCTTCTCTCCCACCTAGATTTCAGTTTGCTTTAGAAAGAGATCACTGGAGGCTTAATTACATTTATTATATTTATACACATAAATAGGTTGAGCATATGGGAAGTTATAGCTAAACTGCAACAGATGTCCCAAATTCACTATTCCTCATCAGATTTTGGGGGAGCGGGGGCAGAAACCACCTGCCTGCATAGTGATGTTAGCTTTCCACATTTAAAGTCTCCTTCTCCCTCTGACTTTGTGTCTACCAAAAACTAAAATTGGAGCTTCCTTTCAAAAGACTTGATGACATCATCAACCACAGGAAAAGTAGAAGTTATATATACATTAATTGAAGCTGAATTCTGATTCCCGGATGGCTTCCTCCTTCCATTGAGTTACATCTCCTTAATAAAACCCAGATAACTGACCACTCTGTCAGAGCCATCAAAAGAATATCCAATGATCCTACTAGTTTCATTAACTATCTCCTGGCTAAACCCCATTCTTATGACCTAAAATCACAGGGTGTAAGGGGTCTCTCTCTCTCTCTCTCTCTCTCCCCCCCATCACACACCTTTTTTCTTTCTTTTCATTTTTTATTTTAGTATGCAGACATGTTCTTTGTTCCCTGGAAGTTTAAACAATACTGATTCTCACCCACCCACCCTGCAGGGTACCTGTTTCCCTAATTTTGCACCACATGGCCCACGTTGGAAAATGAATCTCACCTCTTTGCTACTGTGCCTCACATTTTGCAATGTTGAAAATATTAGTATGTAGGAAATGGAATGGAGCAACCAAAATATACAAACTGCTGACATCAGAATGTTTAAGATAGAGAAATGTATATTATGCAGCAAGGATTTCAAATGTTTTTGGAGGGGTGTACCACTAGATCCTATCACACAATGAATCTCCTTTTCACTGAATCTAATGTGAATGTATCCATTCCCTTTTGCCAGATATTGAAAGGTGGGTATCCATATGAATCAAAGAATCATAGAATTGTAGAGTTGGAAGAGACCATGAAGGTAACCCAAGTCCAACACCCTACATGAATCTTTTGCCCAACACGGGGCTCGAACCCACAACCCTGAGATTAAGAGTCTCAGGCTCAACTACATTCCAGATAGAAAATCTAATCAGTGAACAAAGTCAGGTTTCAAAGCCAGTTGTGTTTTTAAAGCTACCTTGAGCTGAAATATCAAGGGTGATAGTGGCAAGGAGAGAATTGTACATCTCTCTCTCTCTCTCTCTCTCTCTCTCTCTCTCTCTCTCTCTCTCTCCATACCTACAATAGCTGAAGTTTTTAATGATTAACACTGTTCATCAGATCTCTTCCTGCCTGCTAATGTATCATAAAGATCTCCTGCTGTTCCCAGTAGTGCCATACTAATTCAGTGCACTAGCAAAATTAGCAGCAGGAAACAAGTCTTTGAAATTTTCTCCATTTATGAATAGCATTGTTCATTCAGCAAAGAATAGTGACTCCTGCTGTAATTGTTCCTGTGTTAAGAAGGCTGTGAGTTTATTTTCATTCCATCGGGCTTTTTTTTTCTTTTTAAAAAATCAATAGAAATAAATACACATACAATTAAATATTGGATTAAACAGCCAACAGAGAGACCACGTTTCTTTCACTTTTGAACTCTTCGGATTTTGTCTCCAAGGGAGGACTATTGTGCTCACATTCCTTAGCAAGCACTCGATAATGCAAAAGCACTTTGATGTTGCCATTGAAGGAAATTGAACAGATGGAGCATTGAATAAGCCCGTGCTGCTGTCTTTTGAATATTAAGAAAAGCCACTTTTATTGGCAAAAATATTTAATATTTAATATCATTTACATAGAGGAGGTGTGTGGTTTATGTTCTGAGCTGAGAAGAGTAACCCCCCCCTCTCCAAATCATCTGCTGCAGCCAGGTGTATAAAACTCTTCATTTTGATAGCTAGCATGCAGTAGAGCAAACGTGATGGGACTTATTTGGCATTGATCTGGAAACTGATGGACACCAGTGGTTCCTTGAGTTGAAATTTTCACAAAACATGTCAGAAACCCAGTGTAAACTCTGGAGCTCCTCCACGAGGCCATACAATAGCTTAAGCAATTCTGTGTGACAGCTGGAATGGTCCCACCAGATGTCTAGAGCAGTCGGGGTCACATTTCTTTTCCTCCTATGGTCATTACATGGTGCCTGAGGTCTTTGCTGTTTTGTATGTATTGTGAATTTTTATGATTTCCTCTTTCTGCACTGAAGCCCAGCAAGATGAAGATGCCAATTTTCTGACTGCCAGGCTTTCATTCCCACTGCCAGCAGTCCCTGAAAAGTGATCCAGCTTTATCAGATTCAAATGCTAGCACCCAATCATAGCAGCAACCCCACTGATGGTATGGGAAGTAACATCCTAACTGTACTGGTGGCACATCGTCTGATGTGCTGATTGTCTGAGAATCAGTATAAAAGCTGAGCCCAGGTTTGGCAAGGATATAGGTTGCTGGTTTAGTTTCTGTGGAGGATAGAAATGTAAACTATGCAAAGAGCTTGTGTGTGACGAATGGATCTCAAACCAATATGAAAAGGCAAGCAGTGCAGAAGACTAACTGTAGCTCATGGGTAGGTATTTTAATGCAGGTTGCAGGAAGTGTGGATAGAGAAAAATGTTTCTCCCTTTCTCATAACAACAGAATGTGTGGGTAGCCAATGAAGCTAAAATGTTGGGTGAAATAAATTGCGTACTTCTTCACATAAAAAGGTAAAGGGACCCCTGACCATTAGGTCCAGTTGTGACCGACCCTGGGGTTGCGGGCACTCATCTCACTTTATTGGCCGAGGGAGCCGGCATACAGCTTCCAGGTCATGTGGCCAGCATGACTAAGCCACTTCTGGCGAACCAGAGCAGCGCACGGAAACGCCGTTTAGCTTTCTGCCGGAGCGGTACCTATTTATCTACTTGCACTTTGTGCTTTCGAACTGCTAGGTTGGCAGGAGCAGGGACCGAGCAACGGGAGCTCACCCCGTCGTGGGGATTCGAACCGCCTACCTTCTGATGAGCAAGTCCTAGGCTCTGTGGTTTAACCCACAGCGCCACCCGCATCCCACTTCTTCACATAGTGCATTCTTAAATTATGGAACTTGCTCTCACAAAAGGTAGTGGTGGCCTCCAGCTTGGAGAACTTTGAAAGAGGACTAGGCAAATTCATGGAGTATGAGGCTACTACAATAGCTTTCAGTCATGATAGCTGTGATTGTTTGCCTCTCAATACCAACTGCTGAGGAACACAAGGGGAGAGGGTGATGCTTCATTCAGATTCCGCTTTGGGGCTTCCCAATGGCATCTGCTTAACCACTGAGGGCAGGATGCAGGCTCTTCTCATGTTTTCAAGAGAACAGGCAGGGGGGGGGGATTAAACATGAATTTTATCAGCTTAGATAACAATTTTTTGGACAGTAATGACTTTACTAGATACATATGAGGCATATTTTATAATGCTTCGGGGCACTATCCAAAAAGTTAAGCACTTTTTAGAGCCATTGATTTCAAAAGCTGAGCTAATCATGTGTTTTTAAAGCTCTTCTATTAAAATCAATGGAGCTCAAAAGTGCTTCACTTTGGCTGCCCCTTTATTTACATACTTCAGCTTCTTTGACAAGGGAGAGTGTGCACAAGTTTTTCAATTGCCCATAAAGTATGTGCAGGGGGAAAACACACCAGAGTATGTATTTAAAATCATTTTGAGTATGTATTTGAAAAAGGACTATGAATCATGGCTCTAATAGATAGACTGACTGACTGTCAGTCTTAACTAAGTTCAATTCGGAATAGACCACTTGAAATTAATAGAACAAAAGCAAGTCATTCATATTAATTTAAATGAGTTTATTCTGAGTTGGACTTTGTTTAATACAGCCCTGAGACTCAAATTCTGATGAAGGGAGAGTTGATGTATGAAAAAAGAAACTGATGTAATAGACCATTTTTTTAAAGATACATAGGGCTGTAATCCTGTGTACACCTGCCTAGGGGCACATCGTATTGAATGAAATAGGACTTATTTCTGAGTAAGAATGCGCAAGGTTGTACTGAAATCCTACACATACCTACCAGGAAGTAATTCCTAGTTAACTCAAATGAACATGTACCAAAGTAGGAAAAAAATGAATGTGGATGGAAAAAGCAGCAGAAACAGAACAAGCTGTGCGTCCAGGCACAGCAAAGCTGCAGGTGACTGAGGCTGAGCTCAGTTGGGCAAGGATTGGCGTTATATGTTCAAGATACCCACTAACAGTGGCTGGATTGAGCTTCAATTTACTGGCTGTCATCCAGTCCGTTACCAAGGCAAGACAATGGTCTAGAATACCCACTGCCACAACTGCAAGTAGAGTTGTGTCATCAGCATATCGCTTACAACATGCTCCAAAACTCCATATGACCTTCGGTGTTGTAGGGATTTGTGTTAACTTTTAGTTCAACCCAGCCTTCATGTCTGACTCATTATTTGGCCATTAGGTTACAATAACCTCACTTTCACCTGCTCATGCTTCCTCAGTGATAAATCAGACTCCCAATCTAAATCACAACTCATCTTTCATGCAAAAGACTCTAATTTCTAACATTCATTAAAACCAGGAATGGGCACCCTGTGAGGCTCCAGATGCTGTTGAACTCCCATCAGCCCCAGTCAGCGTGGCTTTAAATTATTTCAAACCACATTCCTGTTCACTGAGCTAGAACTTGTAGCACCATTGCTATCTCCCTTTCTCAGACTCTCAGATACAGATTTAGCACTTGTACAAATCACTGTGTATTTCTTTCCTGTTTTTGACATGGCTATTCATGTTCAAGACTTTCTCCCCACCCCACCCCTTTCTTTGACATGATCCTCAAAGTGATGATTTCTTGAATCTGTTATATTGCATGTTATTTCTTGGACATTGTAGAAATGAATATGAAATCAATTGCAAGAACTTACCGACTGGTTATCTTAATGTCTGTTCCAGATGAATTGGCAGAAAAAATTATTAAGCAGAAAGTTATCAAGCAGATAGAAGAATAAAACTTGTTGAAGAAAAATCAACATGGCTTCTGCAAAGGTAAATTCTGTCTCGTTAACCTTTCGATACTATATCAACAAGCATGTCAATACCACATAAACACTGCATACTTTAAAAAGCTTTAAAGTCTCCCATCAAAATTTGGCAGTGATGGGATAAGAGGACAGATGCTCTTATGGATTGGTACCTGGTTAAAGAACATGGAACTGAGATAAGAAATGAATGGGCAGTTATTACAACTTCTTCATAAAGTGTATAAGAGTTCCAAATACAGAATCTGCTTCTACAAGATACGGTGATGACCAACAATGGAGATGGCTTCAAAGAGGGGTTAGACAAATTTAGGAAGGATACCACTATCAATAGCTCTGGTCCCGGTGATTGTACTCTACCTTCACAATCAGAGACACCATAGCTCTCAATACCAGTTGATGGGGAAAATAGAGAAAGATCACAGTTGCATGATTTTTCTCATGTACTGTAAGCTTGCTTCTACATAGCAAATATCAGGGGTTTTTGTTGATGGTGGTATGGAATTCAGATCAGATTCAGATCAGGTGATGACATGTGTTAAGTCCTGCCTCTATCTGCACCATACCCCTAATCTAACTCATCCCATGCGACTCCTATTAATGTTATAAAAAAAGTGGTAGCTGCTAATCACTGATCTTCCATGTCATGTCTGAGTTTGGTCTTAGACATACATATAACAAATCCTGATTTATCTTGATCATGATGCTCATAAAATATGAATGCTGTTAGAAACTGATGAAATGCCTTTAGGACACAATAAGTGGATACTGCAAATTCTATATTGGTCATGGAATTCTCTTAATCCCCTATATGGATAGATGAAAGATTTTAGCACCTTTAGAAATGTAGCTGGGGTTCTAGAACATATGTAAGGAACATATGTAAAGCAACATCATGACATTATGTACTACCCTTGTGTCCCATACAGTCTAAGGCACATGTAGAATATGCCTAGACATCTGAAATGAACATTAAAGGGTTCCTAAGCACACTGATTTAAACTGCAATCACTTGCCCATGTAGTCCATTCACTGGTAACCTCAAGATTGACATACTGTAATGCCCTCTATGTGAGGCCATCCTTGGGCCTGATATGGAAACTCCAGCTGGTGCAGAATGCAATGGCTAGACTGCAGATGGGGGGTGGATGGCCAACAGCATGTGACACATCTGCTAAAACATCTCCACAGTTGACCATATGCTACTGGGCCAGGCTCAATGTTCTCATGTTGATATGCAAATCCCTGAACAATTTGGGTCCAGAATACTTTAAGGATCACCCCGAGCCCTTGTATCCCAGCACAATCACTGAGATAAACCAAATAAGCGCTGCAAATTGCCCCCCCCCCCGGCTCCTCATGTTACAAAGGCCCATCTGGACTCAACTAAAAGTCAGACAGTTAATGTCCCTGATTCCATGCAGGGGGAGACTTTTATAGCAGAGATTCAGCAGACACCCTCACTTTTGACTTTCAGGCATCTCTTGAAGACTTTTTTTATGCTAGCAGGCCTTTGTAGGTCCTTAATTTTGATTAGTCAGGCACTTCATTGTTTTAATACTCTTTTGAGTGCATCACCCTGACATTTGTGGCAGCATAGAAATTCAATCAATCAATCAATCAATCAATCAATCAAATAAATAAATAAATAAGTGCCTGCTTGCAAACACATACCACAACTGTACATCAAAATGCACATAGGGCAGGGGATGGAGCCTGATGATATAGCACCCACTCCCCATTCTGTTAGCAGTCATAAAATGCATGGAAACCCAATAACACTTTTGAAAAGATCAAATTACTGGTGGGCATGTGCAGACCTTACAAACGCCTCTCAAGGCAGTTTACAATAAAATCCATTAAAAATGCAATAAGAACAATACAATAAACTGAGCATTATTAATAGTACAAACTTCAACAAAGCGACCACATTATGAAAAATGGCTGGCATCCTTCAACACTGTACAAATTCAGCCTAAGATGTTTTAATGGTACCATATTATAAGAATATCATTCATTGTAGGATACCACTCAATAGTTTTTGTGTGTGGAACAGAAGAAAATGCTGTGTGTGTATCAGGAATGTTCTTCTTGGTTTTGATTATCACTTTTATTGGGGGTGGATGGGAAAGAAACCTACACAGTTTGAAAGAAAATTGATTTTGCCTTGAACAGAAAAATTTTCTGACACAGAAAAAAGTGAGTATTCACATCATGTTTATTCACGTAATATAATCATGTCCTATTCATAATGGTGATAACATTATTATTATTTCTAATGGATTAGGTTTCTATTCAAGGTTGTCATTATTCGACTCTCGCTTGAATAAATATGTGTGTGTGTGCATTTGTATATATTCTGTTTGTTGCTAAGCAAAGCATAGCTGAACTAAATACTATTGATACAAAATGTTCCTTTATATTTCCTCTCCTCATCCTTTTGGTCTAATGAGAATTAATTCTACTGTTACTGATTATATATGCATAAATCTTGCAATAGCATTCTTGTAACCTACTTTATATTTCAACTAATAATTTTATTGCATTCCTTATAATTAACCAGTCTAGCAAGATCTACCATCTGAATGTATACACTTTGTAAATCAAAGACACTTTTTCTCTTTAGCTCTATTTTTTATGGATGTTGTTCCAAACATGTATGGTACATTAATGGGGAAATATATAAGAAGGGCAATTTTGCATAAATAAATTGTATTCTGCATCAGAATCTGTAGAGACAAATATTCAAGATAGGATCTGTTTCCTAACTGGCTCTCCAGCAGAGGAATAACACAGAATGGATTTCAAACTGGAATTAATTCAGCAAAATGAATGAAAAATCAGATATGGAGATACACCATTCAGAATTTTCAGATCATCCTATAGACAATTTTGTTTCTATTGGAAAGTACCCTTTCCTTTACAGTGGAACCATAGGACCTTTGAGCTAACAAAGTAGATGCAGTTCTTCAGTCAACCATGCTTGAAAAACCACTAGGTTTGGCATCAATATTTTGGTTTTGCTGCTTGCTGCAATCAGCAAAAAAGAGTTGTTAACTGCAACAAATGGTTAACTGGGCAGCACCAGTCATCTGGTCAGTCATGTTACTACTGCTTACTGAAAGAAAAGAGAGCAAGTGAGGTCAAATTTGTGCACATGCACCAGTGGAGCAAAGCACTTCACAACACAGCACAGATATTTTATTTTTCTATTTATGAAATTTGCCACCCGTAATATAAAGGTCTTCAGGTGCTTACAGTAAATAAGTTTTTAAAAGCATCTGAAGTACAAACTAAATTAATGCAACAAAAAGCTACTACTGCACTGCAACTTGGGGGGGGAATCACAATTATTTCTAGAACTTCAGTGAAGGTGAAACTGACTACAACAAAAAGTATTCTTCCAATATTGGCTGCTTAATACTCAGATGGAATCGCTGATAGGACTGCATCTGTCCTACTTTGATGCAGACTATGAATTAAATTGTATGCAATTAGGGAACTGTGGATTCTGGTAGCTGAAGTGTTTTATGTCACAGGATGAAATGAACAGAGATGGGAACCTGTGGCACTCCAAAAGTTGCTGGACAGCAACTTTCATCATATACTGAATGGGGTTGGTGGGAATGGAATCTGAAGAGGCACAAGTATCACATCCCAGCTATACAGGTTATTGCAGCAGGTGGATTTATATATATGCTTTGGGTACACCATTGTCATGGACTGGCTGGACACAGAGGACTGATGGGAGGCACCAGCTGGGGAACCTCCAAGTGGGGAAAGATCAGAACCCAGGGATTGGTGGTGGAATGACAATGAGTTGTTAGAAGGAGAAGACTGGGAGAAGGAAATGTCAGGAGCTGAAGAGGTAACAGGATTTAGTGAGAAGGGAGAATCTGTGGCAGAGAGAAGTCCAGAAGCAGAAGCAGGAGATGAGGGAGGCCAAGAGGCAGATATGAGTTGGGCTAATGAAGAAGCCAGGGTGTCTGCATAGTCTCAGATTGCTTGAGAAAGACCCAGGAGAGAAGGAGATTTAGGCAGCTGTGGGAAGGCATGGACCTTCAGTCCCCACAACTGTTTCATAGGGTATGACCTACTGAAGAAGTGTTGCTGTTCTCATTAGGCCTGGCACCCCTGAGCAGATCCTCTTTCTTCTAATAAAGATTTAACTTCACTGACTCCATATGATTTATTGCTGGATCAGTGAAGGGTATTTGTGTGTGTCTCTCTCTCTGTGTGTGTAGTAATTCCTTTCTCACACACTTTAACAATCCTCAGGGAAGTGAGAGAGTTCTGTTGACATCCGTCATATCTAATTTGCAGAATGATGTTATTTTATAACAAAGAGTGAGTGAGGAACAGTTTGGTTTATTACAAAATATGGGAACTAAGTTCTGCAGCTTCTTCTCTAGACAGGAAGGCTGCGATGAGTCAATATTTGAGACTGCTCCTCAAAGCAGTGACACAACTATTTCCTTGTGGGGGGTGGGGAGATAGGCCAGAAGTGTGTGGGGAGGTAGGGGGAGAGGCATAAAACTACAATGGCTTTCAAAAGTCCAATTTGCTTTGTGCCTTGTAGACTGCAATAGGCCCAAGGCTACAAAACAAAGCAAACAAAAAAGGTGTGGGTGGGTGTTTTTTGTTACAGAAAAAGATGACAAAAGCTTATATTATCTCACCCAAGATAGAGGAGAAGGGGAAGGGAATCAATTTATTGTGATGTGAGTCACGAACTGACTGCTTGAATTTTTAACCTTAATAAAGAGTAACAGAGGAATGAAAGTGTGCATTTCATAATAAATGATTTGACTGAAAGAAAAATGTTCAATATAAGTATTCATCAATCATATTTTGTCACAGAGCAGCCTCATAATATATTTTTTTTCAATAATATGAAATGTTGATTTTGTCAGCACTTTTTTGCAATACATTTTCTATGGAGAGTCAGCATTTTGGTGAAGTACACATTCTGTAATAAATTCTTTAAATGCCTGCAAATATAATCAACAGTGGTTGAACTAGTGTTGGGTTTTCCTGATTTCCCTTGTTGTAGTTTTCAAATATTTCTAAACTGTGTCAGCATTAAATATAGCTACATTCTGTCCTTTGTTTTGGTTTGTACTCATGGAGAGAAATCTTGCTTTGTAATTTATATTTATTGATCCTTGTGTGTACAGCATAAAAAGCAGCAATCTTCTCTTGACCAGTTTACCTCTCATTTAGCTAAATACCTGCTTTGTTTTCATGTAGGTAGCTGAAAATAGTTCTATATCATATTTTCTTAAATAATGAAAATGGAAGAATTTTAAAAAACCCAGCTGAAAACCTAATGGGCAGAAGAAAATGTAATCTCTAAAGTATTGCAGGAAAATCTTCTGGAAATTATATGATAATTTGTCATACAATTTTTCACAAACCTAGGAGGGTTTAAGAGAAGGCATTTAATTCTATTGCCCTCATTCTGCTAAGCCCTGGCAGTGCTTTTGAATATATATACACCACCTTAGCCTGCATTCTGTGGAGAAATAAAGAGTTGCCCTCTTACTCAGTTTTTACATAATGCCGTGCACTACTGAGGCCTCTGAGAAAATTATAACATGAATAATGCATAATACTACTGCCAATTTGTCTTCAGTTTGTTTACTGAATTATATGCAAGTTTTAAACAACTCAATTTGAATGACTCCTCCGCTCTTCCATCATACAGCTACGAAGCTAATACAGGGTGTTATTAACTGCGTATGCATGTGCTTTCTCTTGTGTTATGCTGGCATGAAATTACTGGTTTCTTTGGTGCATAGCCCTCCTCCAGAAATATCTCCCTGACAGAGCAGGTATGGAAATGTTTCCATGCCTGTTCAGTAAAAGAGGTATTTCTGGAGATGACCTTACAAGAACTGAGTTCATTTGTAAACCGCCTACCCACCCCAGATTTATTATTTCATATATTTAGGTTTGATAAAACATAGGCAGCTGCAAGACTATCTTTTCACTGGAATGACACATAGCTCCCTTTCAAAGACTAAGGACAGCCCACTCTTGCAGGAGACAGCTACAGTGGAATTGGAATAGATATTGCCATGCTAATTTAGAAAGCCCTTGTTCAGTGGCCAGTTATGCTATGTCTCTTGATGCTCACTATCAATATATATATATGAAAGTTTCATCTCTGGCAGTTATCTTCAGTTGCATGTGAAGTTTTGAATAGCAGTGAAATGCAGTTGGTAAACGATGTACCAAAACAGGTACATCTAGGTGCTATACTGAAGCATATTCAGGAACCAATATATCTCTGAACTCTACACATCTGTCTCTGAGGAGATTCCTAGTTGCTGGACTCAGACTTTGTGTCTGGGCCCCTATCCAGCACCTCTCTCATTTTTGCTATTGCCTCTCTTGATGCAGCTGGTCCTTTGCCCTCTCTGACCAGGCTGCAATTGATATTAGAGGTTATGAAGAAGGAATGGCCAGAGCAGCAGCCATTGAAATTTTATATGACACGTTCCAGATTTTCGTGTGAATGTATGTAGAGTTATATTTCACCATAATTTCATTCATACCGTAAAGATAAATGTTTTAGGTAATGAAGAAAAAACACACATTGCATATAAAAAATAAAGGAACGATATAACATTAATATGGCAATGTCAATTTGTAATGCTATGCCTAAGAACATGTGATGCACATGTTTGTTCCTTAAAAATGAAGCATTTACTGATACATGGTGCCTATGATATAAAGGATTCTTAACTAGCCATAAAAGGCTCAGATAGTGAATTTGATTAACTGAACAAAATAACACAACATGATGGCCAATAACAATGGCACTAAACACTATTTATAGACTAATACAAATTATCAGAAATAGCAACCAAAGTCTCGAAATCTTCACCAGTTGCGGTAGAATAGTTCAAAAGTTCAATATATACATTGTCACCAAATATCTCCAGAACAGAGTTTCCAGATAACCAATCTGTTTTGTTCAATACTTCATCAGCCAATCTTGATCAATTATTCATTAGCCAGACTTGTAAGAATTGATATGAGAAGGATGCCGTTCAATTTCTTAACAAGCCAATCTTACATGTAAGTAAATATAAACACTAGAAAATATGCTCTGGATCAGTGCTCATATGATATTGTAGTCAGAGATATTGTATGATATTGTAGTCAATATGACTACAATATGACTACAATATGATATTGTAGTCAGAGATATTGTAGTCAGAGACTGATCAGAGATTGACTTATTAAGAAATTGAACTGCATCCTTCTCATATCAATTATTGCAAGTCTGGCTGATGAAGAATTGATAAAGATTGGCTGATGAAGCATTGAATGAAACAGATTAGTTATCCAGAAACTCTGTTCTGGCGATATTTGGTGACAGACTACGTATATATCAAACTTTTGAATTATTCTACTGGTGAAGAAGATTTAGAGACTTTGGTTACTGTTCTGATCATTTGTATTAGTCTATAAATAGTGTTTAGTGCCATTCTTATTGGCCATCGTGTTGTGTTATTTTGTTCAGCTTGTCTGTATTGCAACACAGGGGTCTGTTTACGGATTAGTGTTGTACCATGGTCAAATAGTGAATTGGCAGATTTCCAGCAGGAATGCTGGCAAAGTTCAGTGTTTTGTGACTGGATGATAGGATCATACCATGCCAGTCTTTGGTACTTCAGGTTTGTATAAATCTAGATCCCAGCCCCCAAACCACAGAGATTTGTGCTTTGTGCTTTCAAAAGCACAATCAGATATGGTTTATGATTTGGGGTGCAATTTTTCAAATAGGTTGGCTATTTCCATACAATACTATTTGCAAAAAAGTATTTATTGGCCCTCAAAGATTGTGCTGTCTCAATAAAGCGTCTGTCAACAGTTTGATGGGGGTAATTAACGTTGACCATGTGTCAGGTTTTATTAAACTGTATTTGAAAGTATGCAAATTAATTTGGAGCTCCCCCCTTTTTTTACTTTCTCACACTTTCATAGAACTAACAAGAAGTTTCCAGATCATGAAGTTTTGCTTTATTGAATGTAATTGCTTAATCAGATGAACTTCCTTCTACCCTAAATATAGAAGTGTTCAAGTCACAAGACCTTCCCTTTGCTAATTAATCTTTACATGATGCTGCACATTAACACATTTCTTACATTTTGATAAATGAAATATCAGAAGTAACATTCAGTACAACACACATACATATTTCTTAGCGTTGCAAAGACTGCTTTTCAGATTAGTTGCTAATAGTGTAATAAAGGAACATACCTAAAGAATATTAGGGAGATATCATTTTAAAGTAGGTATTATACATTATTTTACAGAAAATATGTATGATTGAATAAACATCCCATCAACCCCAGTCTATTTAAAAAGCAGAATGTCATTGGAAACATCATAGTGTTTTATGTGGGAAAAGATCACTGCTCTGTGTATAAGGGTAAAAGAAAAAAGATCACTAATCCACCTCATAAAATGTTAGCACCCCACCCAGTATAAATATTGCTCACTCCTTCCTGACCTCCAAGGATGATTTCACCTTCCCAATTCATCCCCTGCAGAAGTTCCTCCTGTTAAGTGTGGTGTTTCATTGATGCAAACAAACACATTGGTAACATAAAGAAAGGGAAGGTGTCATGAATGGAAGGAGCTGAAAGCTGCAACAAATGATGCATGCTTCAATTTTAGAATTCAAGTTTAGAAATTATGTTAGTTTACTGGGAACTCAGGAGAATCAATCAGAGGAACAATGGAGGAATGGAATACAAGAACTGTTTCAGTTGCTATCCTCAGTACTTCAGTATGGCAAGGAAAGAGACTGCAACTATCTTGATTTATAAAATAAAACAAAATAACAGAGATAGGGGAGAAAGGTGTAGCATTGCTGTAGAGACTCTGAGGGCTATCCATCTGGTAAGTGCATGTCAGATCAAGGGTGGGACAAAAGCAGCCATACTCAGACTCAGAGTTGGGATGATTCTACCCCACCCCCCAATATATTACTTCTTTCTCATTTGCATGTTCCCCTAAGAGAGTCTGCAAACTGGTTTTCTTTATATAATGGTTCTGTAACTCTGGTGAGCTTCTATTAGAAGCTTGCATTAGAATGCTTTCCTTGCAATTTTTGGGTGCTTCCAGGAAGTCAGTATTTTCGGGGTATGGTTCAATTGCATACCAGCAAATTATGGTTGATCGATTAAAGTTGATTTTCCAAAGTAAAGGAGGAAGGGGGGGGGCTATTCAGACAACAGAATGGTATTGTGAGTGAAGGCAAACAGTGGGCATAACCAATAAATTAGCATAGAAAAAGCAGAAGTTTTAAGTTGTCTTCAGCAGCTTTTACAAAGTTTATGTATATTTTGTAGAAGCGTACTGAAATGTTATCATATTCTTCCCACACATTTGCAAGCCATAATTAAATTGCAAACAAAAAATGTTGCCTTATTTGTGGTCCTCCTACGGAATGTTATAGTATTGACATTAATTAATAGCATTTATCTTGCCTTTATTTGACAGAGAGGGGAAAAGTTTTGTGAACAATGGTCAGGGTGATTCTCAATGAATCAATTATTTCTTGATATGTTTCAACATCCTTTCAGGTTATATGGAGATGAATATCTGAGGGTTTGAGAGACACAGGTCATATTTTCATTCATTGAACTTTGACTATTCACATTCCTTCTCTGCATGCAAATTCTATTAAACTCTATAGCTTTCTTTTCTTTTGGACAAATGATTGATTCAGCATTGGTGTATGACTCAAGCTAAGAACAGTAAAGTTCCTTTTACCATTGTTGATTTTATGACTAAGACTCCTAACATGTGTTCGTGGTGATGCTTGGTGTGAAAACTGAGAAAAGTTTTCCTTTAAAAAGAAGAAGAAGGTCTTATTTCTTTCTCTCCCTCAACTGTGTCTGTGAGCCAGCTACTATTAGATTGTTTAATATGAACTTACTGTAGCATTAAACTAATTTCCCTCTGAAATTGGTTTGAGGTAAAAGTAAAATTAACGCTGCTTGGCATATGATAGAATAGTAATAAACAAAATATCTCAAAATTAAATGTAAAGTAATAATGTTGCATCATAGAATTGCAGAGTTGGAAAGGACCACGAGGGTCATCTAGTCCGACGTCTGCAACGCAGTCATCTTTTGCCCAACATGGGCCTTGAACGCATGGCCCTGAGATTGAGTCTCTTGCTCTACTGACTGAGCTATCTAAAGTCTCTCAAAGTTTATTTAATAAAGGAATGTTCATTAGTAGATTCACATTTGCTGTTCAGTAGAGCAGAGGAAGTCACTTGCTCCATAGCAAGACACCCCACATTCTGTCTGCAACATTTCCAGTGAAAGATTCTCAAGTAAGGTACCAGCCTGTGAAACTGAACATTTGCTAGGAGTGCGCAAAGGCCCAAATACTGACTTTTTATCTAAATCTATGTGCTTCTATTTATGCTAATTTGTTTCTGAATCACAAACTACATTCTTAGTTTTACACTGCAATCTAGGTCCTGAGCTGCCCCAAGTTTTCCCATTTACTACAATGAGAAATATAAAAATGGCTACAACTTTCCTCCCTTTTTGGCCAAAGTAGGCAAAATTTAGAGGCAGATGAACACGCCTACCAGTCCACAGACCAGTAGGTTGGGTGGAGATTGTGGGAAAGTTAAATGCACTCATTTCCCTCCATAATGCCTTATGGTGGTTGTCAGTGTCCTCCAGTTTATAGGAGTTTATAGGCCTCCCAAAAGGCCTTTGCAGGTCTCCAGTAGTTCATTACAATGTGAAGCTGCCCAGACTGTTTCATTCAGACTCCTGCATTATTATTATTATTATTATTATTATTATTATTAAAACAGAAGCAAGATAGATTTTGTTTAAAGACTAAAATGTTTTAGCTTTAAAAAAGCCTATGCTGTGGTACAATCCAGAGTTATTCAGTGTTCCACAGGCAATGCTTTTGATAGCCTTAAAAGGTAAAGGTAAAGGTACCCCTGCCCGCACGGGCCAGTCTTGCCAGACTCTAGGGTTGTGCGCTCATCTCACTCTATAGGCCGGGAGCCAGTGCTGTCCGCAGACACTTCCGGGTCACGTGGCCAGCGTGACAAGCTGCATCTGGCGAGCCAGCGCAGCACACGGAACACCGTTTACCTTCCCGCTGGTAAGCGGTCCCTATTTATCTACTTGCACCCGGGGGTGCTTTCAAACTGCTAGGTTGGCAGGCGCTGGGACCGAGCAGCGGGAGCGCACCCCGCCGCGGGGATTCGAACCGCCGACCTTTCGATCGGCAAGCCCTAGGTGCTGAGGCTTTTACCCACAGCGCCACCCGCGTGGGTGATAGCCTTACTTCTTGCAAAACCTCTAAAATTAGAGAAAGATTGAGTCACTAAATAAGAAAGCATAGATCTGTGTTAGACAAAGAGCAACACGAGGCTTACTGGGGGCCTTCATCTGACTTGGAGGCTTAAAGATACTATGCTTTGACTTGGGGAAGGGGAGATGATGTGCCTCATTATTCAGCTGCCTCACACAGCTCATGAACAACCCCTAAAATCAGCTACAAGTCATGGTTGACAGTATTAGGATGCTGCATACGTGTCTATGTGTTGGGATTCATGATCTAACTTATAAGACATTGAAAGTTTAATTAATTTTACTGCAGGTTTAAGACAAGTGATGATACCAATGCTTGTAATTATCAGGCTTGCAATACAATTTTTGCACTCGGTAATTCATGAGCTATTTATGAACACAGTGTCAGATCTGGGAATTTTCTGTTACTTTGGAATGGTTACTGAGCTGCCATACATGCCTCATGGCCATCACGCACTATATGAAATGTTTCTGATGGTTCTCATAGGGATTCATGGTCCCAGGCATAGGAGGCCCTCACTGAGCTGAAGCTAAGCAGGACTGGCCAGTGCCCAGATGGGTGACTGCTTGGAAACCACTTATACACAGCCATGGCTGACAAAATGCAGGATGTAAGTGTAAGAAATAAATAATAATCCAGTACTATCATCTTCCACCATTCCTCTTGCTAGTAGGTCCCCTTTCCTCCAAACTTACTGTGATAAGAAGCAGGACTGGTAGTCCCTGTGCCTTCCAGTAACTGTTCTGGATACTCTTCAGTTGTTACTGGGACATGTTCATAGCGAATGTTCAATTCCTTCTTTGTTCAGTACATTCACATGACAAATTACAAAATGGAGGCCTTCAATATCAGGAGGCTTCTCCTGAAACCCGAATACATTTGGAAAAGGGACTGCTGGGATAAATCAAGGGTGGTCAAGGCTGAGGAGGAGCAGCAGTAGTGAGGACTCCCAAACCCTTGGTGCCTTGGGTGATATAATTGGGAGTGCAATTGTGGTGAACTTGTGGTTAGGTGGGCAGGGTGGTGACAAGGTTGGGGTTGTGCTGTGGCATTGGCAGGGGCACAGCCCCAATGCCAAGTTTGGTCTTAGTGTCAGAATGACAGTTTCATGGCCCACCACCATATGAGTCATTACTGGCGTTCTTCCATCGTTATTTACAACTCACTCCACTGTATCTTCAGCTTATCTTTCTTCTGACACTTGCAAATATTCCCTTCTGAGGGATAAAAGTGAAGGATAGATCAGTTTTGGCCAGATACTGATTTGTCCATCTCTGGCTGCCTTGATTTCTCAACTTTCCAGTGGGAGAGGTTGGTAGTGGATAATGCCAGACTCTGCACATCAGAATGCATATAAGCATGGACAGGTTGGAAGTGATCTTGCAGCCCTGTTCAGGGTTGTTTTTAATGTGTGATATTTTAGTGTATTTTTGGTTTCTATGGAAGCCGCCCAGAGTGGCTGGGGAAACCGGGGTACAAATAATAATAATAATAATAATAATAATAATAATAATAATAATAATTATTATTATTATTATTATGACTACCTGCCAGGGATTCCCTGCTGGCCTGTAAGAGGAGGGACACATGGAGTAAGGGTAGAAAGGGGAGACATGGGCTGGCCTCTTCCTCAACCCTCTGCTAGCAAAGGAAAAGATAATTTGGGGTATACATGATTTCTGCTTAAATGCATGACTCTTGGAACCAAAGCCCCATGTCTGATATGATGAAACTGTATTTGAAAGCATGTCTGACAATGAGCTGAGCTTCCAACCCTTAAGAATAAAGGACTCATCTACTGGGGCTCTGGATACATTTATTGACTCCCTCTTTTTCCAGGAGGAGCATCACACATATTTATTATTTGTTTGTTTCAACCATTCATATAGTGCCTCTAAGTGGCATTATCTTCCAAATTTTCCCCAACACATGTTGCTATAGTTGTTATATAACCCAGATGGAAATGACAAAAAGAAGAAAAAAAGGAAATGAAAGGTCTTCCCACAACAAAACAAAACAAAATGTGATTAATTGATTTATGTCAAGTTAATACTTTAAATTATGATTATTATTTTTCAAAAAATATGAAATGATGACTACTTAATATATGACCCATTCTGTGATAGTGCACATATTAAGCAGACTAATGGAAGAAATATTTAGAGTTTAAGAATGCTAATACATTTAAGAGGTGAATGCTGCTGCTGAATTACAAAACAAGTTGAAAATAAAAATGGAACCAAATATTTTGGTAAGGTTAATTACTTCTTGGTCCTGCTTCTCAGTGCCTTCATAGTTATCAGATCATGAACATTACCACTACATGTCTGTTCCCTCCTCCTGAAAAAGGAGTATCATTTTAGTGAAGGTCTTTATCCCAGCCTGTAGCTAAACCAGAACCACTTAACAGTTTTCACATAATTGCATATTTTATAATTGTAAATTTTATTGTTGTAACCCACCCTGGGACCTTATGGTAAAGCAAGGGTAAGAAATCCAATAGATAAAACAAATAAAGGTTGAATCCTGGAAGACTCTAAATCAAAGAAGCTATTTTGCCACCGTTGCTCATCAAATAAGCCCCTAACCCGGACCAAAAAAGTTTAGAACTTTCTCCGCATCCTGGTGTCCTCAGGAATAGGAACAAAGGAAGATGCCTTCTGCAGAGTCATACCATTGGCCCATCTCATTCAGTACTGACTGGCAGTGGTTTTTTCAGGCAAGAGGCAGTCTCAGCTCTACTTGGAGAAACCAGGATTGAACCTGGAACCTTCTGGATTTAAGGCAGATGCTCTCACATTGAGCTGCATTTGGACTACAGTGCCCATCAGTCTCAGTCAGCATGCCCAAATGTCAAGGTTGATGGGAGTTGCAGCCCAGCAACATCTAGAGAGCACCAGGTTGGTGGGGGGACAGCTACTTTAGAAGTTATGCAAACCCCTAAAAATATTTTTTGGGGTTTTGCCCTCCCTTTCTATCCATATTCCAGAAAGAAAAACACAAAAGCCGAGCCAAAAACTTCAGGCCAGCTCTTCATCAAACTGGCAACAGCAAAATGGACTGCAGCCACCTCCCTGCCAATTTCTCCCCCTCTACCACATTATTCCAGCTGACTTTACCTCTGCAGTTCATACCCATTTAAAAGCTACTGATACTACTCTGGGGTTCAGGTAGGGAGGCAATTCTGGTTATAACACACACTGTTGATTGGATCCAAAGGTTTATTCTCCACTTTCATCATATGAAGACTATTTCCATTGGAGGAAGGGATCTGATTTCTTGGTTGTGATGTTGCAATATTGAAGAGGGAGGCGGATTAAGAGAGAGTTAGTGTCAATGGTGATTTGCTTTATAGTCCTTGCATAGTTGAAAAATACCTAAAAAGGGGATACTGCTCCCCTGACCCTAACTAAAGATAATGTGATCTAGGTGTTTGCTTGTAAAAAGTAAATGATGTTACTCAAGGCCAAAGACTCTTGGGGTCACTTCCAGATAATGATGGACAACTCAGTCAATCACAGTGCTCTAAATTTCTCATTTCCCCCCAAAATTGAGTTCTCCATATTTGCATAGTATTTTGCATTTTCTAAAGTCCTCATGAAAATTCATCAACATTTAAGTGAAAATTTCTCCTAATAAACACATTTTATGTAAATAGCTTTCACTAATTTACACATTTTCCCAAGCAGTTTTAGCTAATGTTATTTTCATTAACCTATGCATTTTTATACACACTTCATTGGAGTATATGCATTTTTTACTTGGCTGGAAAACTGCATAGCAAAATTTGAAGAACTGCTGTGTTGAAGAAGAATTGGCCATGTTACAGTTCTTGTACTGTATTGTTTCATAGAGTGTGAATTTGGTTGGTTCCTCTTTAAATATGAAATTTATTGGAAATTTTCCTCTCATCCTCACTTCCAGACGACCCATTTCTTAAGCATTCATCTGGATTTGTTTGCACAAAGTTTGCAAGCAAATTAGACAATGACAGCTATTTATTAAGCATTGGTTCCAATTGATTTGCGGGGAGATTATGTGATGATAGTGTGTCTAGCAATGCTTATCCCACACTTTCATCATTTTCCTCATTGCAAAAGATCTGTTTTTGTTGTTGTTGTTTTAGTTCATTGTTGAAGAGCTACAAAATGTGCAACCTGAATTTTCTATTACGTGATTGAGTCCTACCCAACAATATTGAAAGTCTGTTAACACCCTGGAAGAACATGATAGACAGAAAGCAAAGCTTGAGCTGTGTAAGCTAACACCACTCTGGTTTTCTGTCTAGAAGGGAACAGTGGATTCCAATGGCCAGATAGCATGTTTAAGCTATGCTTCCTTCACCTATGCTCAACTTTTAAATTTCTACAAAATGCCCAATGGCCTCCAGTGATCTCTTTCCAAAGGAATCCAAACTTAATTAAGCACAGAGGTCTTGGAACATCACACTGCATTGTAATGTGGGCTGAGCACATCCATAACAGTATATTTTATTACATCTTTTTCTGCAACATTTGTTTGGATCAAATAATCTTGTATTGATGCTGAACTGCTACCGAGTGCCGTTCTCCTCGTTTAGGAGGTCCTGGTGGTGTTAATATCAAATAATTGCACTCCCCTGCAAACAAGTGATTTTTGTTTAAAGTGAGGCTGGAACAACAGAAAACACATTAAAACACACACGCACTGAATGAGAACAGGAGCTGGCTTCTCTCAACTACTCGCCACACATACACAGCTTCCTGAATGAAAGGGAAATGATACAGCACGGTTGTTATTAAATAAAATGTTGGTTTTTAAGCTTTTCCGTGGAGGTAAAATGATTCTGTGGGATTGAATCACAAGAGTCACAATGACTCTTACATTTCATTATAACCTTATGCAGGGCTTTGTAAATTAACTCCTAAATGCTCATCTCATTCTCCTGATTGCTCCCACCTGGAGTCATAAACCTCTGCATGATCGGATAATAACCATTTCTACAGCACTGTGGAGACCTGCTGATATTGTTATGAGGGAGCTGCAGCAGGGCAAATGTACAAAGGAAGTCTCTTATGTATTCTATAGACTGCAATAATGCTGCTAATGATGCCGTTAATTTTATTTAGTGTGCTTTATGAGCCTCAGCAATAAATAATTAAAAAATAAATAGAAAATTAATCAAGCCATAATACATTTTAAATATAGATGAAACAAGCGAAGCTCAACTTTTCTTGAATTTCTGAGTACACACAACTTTATGCTATTGACTAAACCCTACTCTTAAGACTTTTCACAGAATCATGCAGGCAGTCTAACTATACTTGATGAAGCCAAGTCCTGTTCCCATTCGAGCACAGAGGATATGGGTGGTTGTTCCATGTGTGGTTCAGCTCTGATTCAGATGCTGGGCAAGGAGGCCTGTTAGAAAAGTCAGTGACAGGACAGATCACCTCTTTGGGAAGTAGATTAGGGCACTGGATTCAGTGTGATCACAGCCACTGGGAAACTCTGTGGTTCTTCCAGAAATGATGTGATCAAAATTCCTACATTGCTCTTATCTGACCCTTTAAATTTGCATTGAGTTTTGCTGAAAACGAAATTCAGAAAGTGGAGGGGTGAGGGCAAGGTGTAGCTAGGTGACCAGTTGCCCCCATGATGGCCTGAGCTTCAATGCCCCTGCTCAACCTATATAGTACCTTGAACAGGGTTTTAGGGGAAATGTAGGGGGTACTCTTGTTTATTCCTGAGTAATGTTCTAGGGGATTTGTGTGTGTGCAAAAAAAATTCTGTAATAGAAATAAATAAAGGAAAAGAAAAGTTTTTGGGCTCCTAGGGTTGGTAGGGTTTCCTCACTCAGCAGTCTCCTGGATCTGGTTTTCCTCCACTCTTTTAGGGACTGTCTCTGAAAGATGTGGAGAGAGACTGCCTGTCTGAACTAGCAACAGTTTAAACTTTTCCAACCTGTAATAGAAATGCTTTAGGCACCCCCAAAGCAAGCCTTTGCAGCAGGGGTGGTCAGCTTATAAACCAATGGCTCTTGCTGCCCTTGGCTTAACCACATGTAGGGATCAGGAAAGGGAAATAGAGCGAGTAAGAAATAGAGAGTGTGGCGGAGAGACAAAAAATAATAATGGTGTGCCTTGCCCACTTCTATTTCTAGTCCTATCCACTATTTGCTCCAGCCCCGCCCACTCCCACCACTGCTGCCATGTGTGCTAAACACTCTGAGAGTGCAGCCCTCAACATAAAAAAGCTCCTATTCATTACATGGCTAGAAAATATATTGACTGGCAGATTGCATTTATCAAGCTTTGTAAAACTTTGAAACTACATTTTCATATTTATATTTTTAACGTTTAGGAAACAAAACATAAGCAAAGACTGATTTCAAAGCAGCAACCCTCCATTAATTTGCATCTCAAACACCTATCATTTTGATGACTCATACAACTGTGTACACTGCTGAAAGAGATTAAAAACTCCGACTGACCTATTTTTGTAAGACAAATGCATACCTTTGTTGTGTGTTCTAAACTATTACCAACTGGTGATACATAGCAACCGGGAGGACGTGGAAGGGTGGTGAATAGACAATGCCACTGTGGTCACTTCTTTATGCTTCTTTTATCTTTTTAACCTAAAAGGGATGCCAGAGTGGCTGACAAAGCTCAATAATAAGACTCACCCTACTCTCAAGTCTATAATCCGGTAGTGGCTACAGAAGAGTAGTGTTTTGCTAGCAGTAGGATGGCAGCACTGTGGTCATTGGGATGAGGATGAGGCAGGGTGAGGTCATGGCAACAATGAGGGAGCTTTGGATTGGCCGTGGTCATGCACCTATGACATACCTGAAGGCACGTCTCCATTTCCATCATTCAGCCCGGGCACTGAGGTCCACCTCCGAGGGACAAATTGGGGGAGGGGTATAAACAATAACAGCATTATTATCATATTTATTATTATTATTATTATTATTATTATTATTATTATTATTATTATTACTGCCCCAGGACACCCCATTTTTCCATGTGAGAGCATGACAACCACTTTGGGCACCGTGATCTTGTGCTGCAATATTCCCCTGAAAACAGCACTTTTGGGAGGCCGTAATCTCTCACAGGTCATGTGACTCACTTGGGAGTGTAGCCTGGAGGATGTGCAGCCTGTTTTTTGGCCTGGACATTTCGGAGGGCATGCTATGAGGGCCACACTGCTGACCCCAGCCCAACGAACATAGCCCCAGCATTGAAAGGACATCACTGAAGACAGGCCTTTGAAGCTGTTTAATTAGCCAGTCACTTTAATGCTTATTTGGCTTGCTTTTAGTTGTGTTTTTCAACTGAAGTACACCACTCTGATACTTTATGATAAAATATTTTTGTTAATGAATAAATATCCCCTAATGAGTCACAGGCTAGGGAAGAGAGGCTGACCCTGTTATTATTATTCAGATAGATGAGCCTTTTGCAATAAAACAATTTAATTTTCCGTGGCATGCTGCTATTATAAGGGTTAAATCTCTGCCATCTTCAGTTCAGTGTTCATCAGAAAAACTGGATTCTGTGCTTGTTTTAAGCCCCTTCACTTGACGATGACCATGGCCGTACTACTGCCTCTGTCCTCTGGTTATTTACCTGCAAATGTCAGCCCTTCAAGCTGCTCTTAAAAGCATACCCATAACTTCAAGTTGAAAACTTAGCAACTCTAATTTCCTAATTCCTCTAATTTAAATTTTAGTTTGTGTGCAATAGTTAGCACTTTCTGGCCAACTTTTACTATCTCTTTGTATTCAGTTTCAGCAATGAGTCTCTCTCTCTCTCTCTCTATATATATATATATATATGAGAGAAGCAATCAAATCATTTAGAGTTTTTCCCCAAACCAGAGCAAAATTGCAAAAACCTTGAAACCAATTTCAGAAAGAGAACAAGGGTGAAAGTCTTTGAGGCAATATGAAGGAGCTTGAGTAATGAGTACCATAGAATGAAAGCAGTCCTGGGGAGTTCTCAAGAAGGTAAAGAGTTGAAGTAGGAGTCATTTGCACCTCAATGACAACAGCTGGAGGCAATTGTAAATAATTTGTTACTGGTGGCTCCAAAGCCACCAGCTGAGAGTCGTGGGAGTCACCCACCCTCTTTTAATGGTTTATTTGAAGACAGCATGATCAGTTTAAGGGCTGCCAAAAAGCACATTGGGCAGTATTAACCAAAAGCACATTGGGCAGTCTTTGTTCAGAGTAAAAAAAACTGATTTGGGGGGTAAAGAAATAGTTTGCAAATTGATTGGTGCAGAGCACATAAACCTATACTTTAGAGGGCTAAAATTAATGTATTTGAAAGAGATAGAACAGTCTTAAGAAACGTTTTGGAATAAGAAATGGAAAAGTAACATTTGTCTTGCAATATCAAAGTTTCTTCCAATGCCTGAAAGCTTCCTTTCTCTTTTATATATACAAAGGGGAGGGGGAAATTCAAGGCCGGTAGGTACAGAAAAACATCTTTGCAAGGTATATTTATGGAGCCATACGAAAAGAATAATACCAATAGAGTGAAAGGGGTGGGAAAAGAGAGACTGAGAAGTTGGCAAACTTAGAGAGAGAAAAGGAGGTGTCCTGTCCATCTTTTAATTCGGCCCCTATCCACTGCAGGCATTTATTTATTTTATTTGTTTTTTGTTTGTTTGTTTGTATTTTTCAATAAATATTTCTATCCCACCTTATATCAGCTTATCTGAGGTTGGGGAGCATATTTAATAAAAACAACAGTTCATGCAATAAATATAGTGGCATAAAATCACAATTAACAATAGTATCCACTGCTATGCAGATCCCACTTCAAACTATAATTAGCAAGCCAAATGCTGGTGCAAACAGTAGGGTTTTAATGGCACCAAAAAATGTATCCACCATTGATGCTGAGGTTGTTCCATCACCCAGGAACTACAACAGAAAAGGGCTTCTCTTGATACTCACATATTGTGAGTGGGTGCAGAGGAGATATCCCCCACAATAATTTAATGTTCAGACAGGATAGTATCGGAAAATGTGCTCCCTCAATTTTCTAGAGTGGCTGGGGAAATCCAGCCAGATGGGTGAGGTATAAATAATACAAGTAGTAGTAGTAGGAGTGATTTAAAAAATACTTTGAAATTGTACCAGAAGTGGATTGGCAGCCACTGCAGCTCCCTTAGGATGGGTGTTACATGATTGCTGTAGTGTCAGATATACAGTGGTACCTCTGGTTACGAACTTAATGCATTCCGGGGGTCCATTCTTAACCTGAAACCGTTCTTAACCTGAGGTACCACTTTAGCTAATGGGGCCTCCCGCTGCCGCCACGCGAATTCTGTTCTCATCCTGAGGTAAAGTTCTTAACCCGAGGTACTACTTCTGGGTTAGTGGAGTCTGTAACCCGAAGTGTTTGTAACCCAAGGTGTTTGTAACCCAATGTACCACTGTATTACGTAGCATCATAACTTGAACTAGTCTGGTTAGTCTATGGTGTAGTCCAGCTGCACTTTTCCTCCCACAATGCTCCTACTCTTTTTGGTAGCCTTTCATAGCCAGCTGTTTAATTGCATTTTGTTATTTTTCTCTCAGATAAAGCTCTTATTTCTGGGAAAGCTTTATCTGGTCTCATTTGCTCCCTTGAGCCCCCAATGTAGGCTTCTTTTGGTGCAGGCTGGTTTGGACTATTCTCTATCAAACTGGCATCAATCTGACTGCATGAAACCAGGCCTGCATTGGGGAAAGGTTTGCCTAGCAAAACATTTCAACTAATTTCCCCCAGGCATTGGTGTTCCTGAAGTGTTCCAGAAGTACTTATTCCTTGAGCACGGATAAGAGGTCTACAGATGGAGACATGTGCCCCAAGCCAGTGTGGTCATACAAGTAGGTGTGTCTCCCTCCCCTTTTCTGCATAGTAGCAATATTTTTTATTATTATTTTAACTCTGGGAAAAAACCCCACAAAGCAAAAAGGCTTTAGTCTATGAAGGGGAAGACACTGATTTCTCATTCTGAATTTAATCTGCATATTAACAGCTTTCATTGTTGTTTTCATCCAGGCTTTTCTACTTTGCATTTTTAGCAGCCTACAGCTTCTCACAATCTCCATTTTCCCCCCTCTAATATTGTATGTGTCTGATTGCCTGGAAAACTACAAGAGATGTTTTAGAATTTCAGGCATGAGTCGTTAAAAGTTTTATTTTTATATTCTGGACACTCTCATGCTGTTAAACATATGCTGAATTATTGCAAAACAGTGTGTAGTCTCATGGGCTATGTACTAAACTCACTTGTGTAGGCTGCAGTTCTTGCAAACCTGCTAGAAAAAGCTAATCCTTTTGGGGGGGGGGGGGGTGAAAGGTACTTGTGACGGATTCTGTGATGTGTCACTCTGGAGGTCAAGCCAGAGAGTAGTAATATCTAACTCTGGATGTATTTTCCCCTTCCTCTGTACTGAATGTGTTTATGAATATGTTAAGGTGATTAAAAAAAACTTTGTGACTTCTTTCACTTTCTTTGAGATACATCTTTAACTCTTAAAGGAGGGAGAACATGGTTCCCAAATGTCACCCCAGAGTTAAACAACTGCTTCTCAAGATTCCCATCAAATTTATAGTTTAGATGAAAATACAAACATCTAAAACAGCAGGGACCTCCAGCCCACAGAATTAAGAATCTAGCTTTCCTTCTGGAAACAATACCCCACCCCTGGTTTAAGACGTTAGGAGTATTTTTCTGATAGAAGTAAATAAAAACGTGTTTATGCAAAAATTACAACATTTCATAGTTCCCTTCCTGCCACTTAGTATATTATGAACCACCATGTCATTTTCGGAAGAAGGGCGGTATACAAATTTTATAAATAAATTATAGGAGTTCTGAAAATTCAGCAAGAAACAACTTTATTGTATTATGAATGCTGCATATTATTCATCCCCTTTGTTTGGCTGTGCTAGGCTTCACGTCTAGTCAACACAAGCTTTGGTCATAAAACGTATTTAGTAAGCTTGCCAGCAAAGTAATGCAGCCCAAGTAACAAAACATAGCTGTTTCTCTCCCCCCCCCCCTTTGAGAAGTAGGGAAGGGAATTATATTTAATGAAAGTTGTGTTTGAATATATCCTATGTTGTTAATTATTGTCTTTTAAGCCTTAACAAAGTTTGAATAGGCACCGTTTTTCATGTAGAATACTGAGCTATATAACTGTAAAACATTTACTACAAATCAAGAACTATATTAACACACAAATTTCACTGTATCCAACACTCAGAATTGGACTGTGAATGATTTTCATACACACACAGAGAGACTCCCACATTCTGGAACGTTCTGAGTTTGCTGTTAATGTATACATGTCTCACTCGCCTCATTTGCACACAACACAAAATGTTAGTATAGCATGAATGTACCTGGGAGTAGGATTAAGCCGGGGGGGGGGGAGTACAGTTATACTGCACTGAAATGTTAAGCTTCATTAATTTCAATGGGACGGAAGTACACCCAGCTTCTCTAGTTTACACAAGATGTTTTCTGGTATTGCCTGTTTGGTATCTGCACTAAGTATTCTCCCGACTACACTAAAGCTATATCTGAACCTGAATAATGTCCCACAAGTGATGGTAAATCAACTGAATTAAGGAATGTGATGGTTGGTTCATCTGTGGAGATATCTTAGTAGTACAGTGGTGCCCCACAAGACGAATGCTTCGCAAGACGAAAAACCCGCTAGACGAAAGGTCCCCCCCTTTTTCTAAGCTGCTAAGCCGCTAATAGACTTTTAGCCGCTAAGCCACTAAGCCTTTAATAGCCGCTAAGCCGCTAAACCGCTAATAGCGCTAATCTGCTAAGCCGCTAATAGGGTTGCTTCGCAAGACGAAAAAACCGCTAGACGAAGAGATTCGCGGAACGGATTAATTTCGTCTTGCGAGGCACCACTGTAAATGTTGTTTGACAGTATGTCCACCATCATAACCTTCTTTCCAGAAAGCTAGTTTCACTGCATATCAAACTTTTGGAGTACCTTCAGGAACATTGTGCAGACATGCACATAAGTCTGAATTTAGATAGTTCTGCACTTTTTACTTCATTGATTCATAACCTACCCAAGACTCTTTATTGTCATTACATGCCCAGATGCAGTTTCAGAGTATTCCTTTTACAGGGCCATCATATTTTGATACGATCAGAATGTGACATTTCTATAAGGCTAGTGCTGTAATATTCCTTAAAAGACCTGTCTTCATACTATCTGAGCAAACACACATTTAGTTCCTGGTGCTCTTGTTTTTAGAGCAAGTGTTTTCTGCTTGAAGAGACTTAGAATTTCCATGATATGCCCACATTGTTACAGAGATAGTCCAGTACAGAAGCCAATACATCTAATTAGAAATAGTTAAGCTCAATTACTTCTGAGTAGACATGTAAGCCCCTTGGTTTTTGGTGGAGCTCACTTCCAGGAAAAGGCACAGGATCGCAACTTAAGTTAAGTAATTATCATGCTGCAGCACAGATTACACTTCCTTTTGTTGGGGGGGGGGACATTTTGTTTTCAGTTCTTTATAATAGGACTTCTGGATGGAGTTGGCTCAATAACATCTTCAGTGATTTCATAGTCTAAGCCAATACAGACTGCAACATGCAAATAGAGGCAATTAGATTTAATATGCTTTTCTTGGCTTTTCTGTATGAAAATTTTCTGACAACCATTTTGATTGATGCTTTTCTTTTATAGACAGTAATGCTTAGCACTTTTGCTTTATCCAAAATTTTAGCATGGCATGCACATAAATTTAAGCATTATTAAAGATGTTCTTCCAGTGGATGCTATCATCTTTACCAGTCTTTTTGTTTCTATCACTATCTTTTTTGTTTAATCCAGTATTTGTTCCTGCTACTATCAAAAGGGCTACTATCAAAAGAGGTTTGTGTGTGTGTGTGTGTGTGTGTGTGTGTGAGAGAGAGAGAGAGAGAGAGAGAGAGACTGCTTAAACTTGAAACATGACACACATTCACCTTACAGAAAAGTCCTGGACCTATCAGTCCTATCTCTGTTGAAACAGGTTTTTAGCATAAATAAATATAACATGAATATGCAAGTTTACTGACATGGAGCTGTATCCAGCTAAGTTCAACCAGAGTAGACTCACTGAAATAAATAGACATAAGTTACACCTATGTCCTAGCTATGTCCACTCAGAAGTAAAACATTGAATTCAATAGGTCTTACTCCTAGTTAACCAGAGTTCTATTTGCAGCCTTGGTGATGTCCATTAATTACACAGGATGGTATTTAACAAAGTTGTATCCAGAGTAGACCCAACAAAATTAATATACCTGACCTATGGTAAGCAGCAAACAGAAAGTGATTTCAAAACATATTGCAATATTGGAAGAGTCAAGTTCCTATAATGTTATTTTTTTCATAGTTAAAATATTTACTAATTCCTCATTTCCTTCTTGTATTTATTCAAATAGTGATGATCCTATTATATCACAAACAAATCGGATGGTCTTATATTTTTCCCAGAGAGATTACAGCCAAATTCCGATAAGGGGGAAAGCAAGAATGAGAAGACTACTGATGGATTCTTCTTCTTATATATTCCTTTTCTGTCTCTCTTTCTGGTTTCAAAATATTTTTTTAAATTATTCATTTATGAATGCAGAAAATTATTCTCTAGTAATTAATTTGTGAATTCTTCCTTCTGGCATTCTGGCAAGATTTATCAAATGTTTAATTTACAGTTGGAACCACACCAATTTTATTTTAAAATTCAACAGTATTCCCAACAGCAGATTATTTCTTTCCACCAAATAGCACTTCTTCAAAGGCAGCGTTTGTTGTGTTAATTAAAGTGAGAGCAGAAATCGAGTCTCAACCCTTCAAATAGGTACAGATATGCAGAAAGTTCAATCAAAGCACCCAACTTCTGATCCTTTTAAAGGTTAATAGCATGATGATGATGATATGTTTTGTGCACGCTTTACCATAAGATCCTAGGGCTAGTTATAGCAATGTAAAAATAAATATTTAAATCAGTTAAAACAGTAGAACAATAACCAAACAATTTCTATGACTGGAATCATTCAAGGATGAATTGCTAAGGGTACATAAATATGGCACCTCTCAACATCTTATAGAGTTTTATACCCATGACTAAACAAATAACACTTTGGTCTCCCTTCCCTGGGGGGGTTGTCTGTATGAATCTGTATTTTCTTCTGAATCCATGTTATGGGTTGTTGGACCGCAATAAAGATTGTTGTTGTTGTTGTTGTTGTTGTTGTTGTTGTTATTGTTGTTATAGAGTTTTATATATGTATAGCATAAACACTTGTTTTTAAGTGTAACACGTTTCTACAGCACATAGAATTAGTAGCAGTTGGTGAAATGGGACACAGCCACAGAGCCACTCTCCTGACAGTCGGAACTACAGCTGACCTCGAAAGGGCTGGGCTGAGGGAAGTAAGAAGGTATCATTTTCCATTCCACCATGTAGTTGTTGTGTGCAACAGTGTTTCTGTTCCACTGCAATTTCTCTTCTGCCAAAAAAATCTATGATGTTTGCCTCGCTGTCTGCTGTGGTGAAATAAATTATGTACTTTACATAACTTATTACATTACTTACATTGTCACAACATTATTCCACTCCTTTCATTTCAGTACAGTGGTGCCCC
This sequence comes from Podarcis muralis, assembly GCF_964188315.1. NCBI lineage: Eukaryota > Metazoa > Chordata > Lepidosauria > Squamata > Lacertidae > Podarcis > Podarcis muralis. The sequence continues at coordinate 34,503,947 of NC_135663.1, read as the reverse complement.
GCAAGACGAACGCCTCGCAAGACGGAAAACCCGCTAGACGAAAGGGTTTTCCGTTTTGGAGGCGCTTCGCAAAACGAATTTCCCTATGGGGTTGCTTCACAAGACGAAAAAATCTTGCGCGTCCCCGCGGGTTTTTTCCGCTTCCCCCTCCTTTTCCTAAGCCGCTAAACCGCCTATCAGCTGTTCCGCTGATAACCCGCTTAACAGCTGATCGCGAAAAGCCGCTAGACCGCTGTAGCGCTAATCCCCTAAGCTGTCAATGGGCTTGCTTTGCAAGACGAAAAAACTGCTAGACGAAGAAATCGCGGAACGGATTCTTTTCGTCTTGCGAGGCACCACTGTACAAAGGAAATGCCATGCAAAGGGTGAAAAACAGGATCAATTGCATATTGTTAGCCAACTGAAAGCAGCAGCAAATACCAGTTGCTGGATGGATTTCCATTGAAGACATGCAACAAATATGTGAACATTAGCAGTTTCTGTTCCCATTTCCATTATTGTCCCATCCAATTTGCCTGCCAATGTATCCATCCAGCCAGTGCTATTTTTCCAGAAAAAGAGATGTCGGAGCTCACCATGAACTTCTCCCTTGTTCTCTTAGAATGAAGTGGTGCTGTCTCTATGAACCATACATCTATACAAGGTATACTTGAGCAACCCTGCCCCATTCAGAACCACCCCCATGAGTGAATGAACTGCCTGCCGTTTCCGCATTTCTAAAATAATAATAATAATGATAAAAATAAATAAATAAATAAATCCATTCCCCACCCCTTCAAAAATAAAAATAAAAATGAAGAAATATGTGAGGACCACCAACTTGTGCCTGTAGGCCAGGTTTGGAATGTCCCTCCGTCTGTTTGTGATACAGACAGACAGACAGATCTGGCTGCTATTTATTGAAAAAGGCTGGTGAGGGAAGGATTGAGAATGTTGCCACTTAGGTGCTGTTCTGACCAATTTAAGCAACATTTATCTACCTCATGGAAATTACATTAGAGTTCTATCTTCAGATACACTTAGGACTGTTATAAAACATCGTGAGTTTTTGGCCTACAGTCCCAGTAGTTGGAATGGAGTGGCTGTTACCATCCACAAAGATTCAGCGCTGAATGGTGGGACCTTATCCATATTTAAAGATCATAGCCAACAGACTGTGGTTCAAAAATTCTTGCACCCCTCCATTTAACCCATTACCTGCCAATATGGAAAATAATTGTGAGAACTGCCATTGTTTGGAACACTGAGGAGCAGTGCCACAAAGTGTGCTTTAGCTATAGGACATGGATAGGCAAACTAAGGCCTGGGGGCCGGATCCGGCCTAATTGCCTTCTAAATCTGGCCCACCTACGGTCCATGAGTCAGTGTGTTTTTACATGAGTAGAATGTGTCCTTTTATTTAAAATTCATCTCTGGGTTATTTGTGGGGCATAGGAATTCGTTCATCCATATATATATATATATATATATATGCTTTCGTAGATTTTCACGGGTACAGGAATGCAGGTTTTGGTGTCCTCGGGTATCTTCCCGTGTAAAAGTTGGGGTGTCTAGGCGACGTTTCGACGAGGTCTCACTCGTCATCTTCAGGCTGGTGCTTTCGGCTTCTTGTTACTGGAACAGAGCAGGATCTCAGTGTTTGAGTTCCTATAAATACTGTTGAGGAGGTATGGTGTATAGCCTCCAATGTTCTGGGCAGAGAGGAAGTTCCCAGGCTAGTGTGCCTTTTCTTCTTTTGTTCCTTAATTGCTTGAGGGATATCTTGAGTGATTTCTTGAGTGATATCCTGAGTACCACTTAGGTGGGTCATTAGGTGTGGATTAGTTGCTAAAGCCTTTGTGTCTTGACCTCTTGAACTTTGTGAAGAGTTTTTCTGAGAAGATGGGTGTACTACATTTAGTTGTGCTCTGGCTTGGCTTCGTGTATAGGGGCGAGCTGTGGTTTTGTGGCCTGTGCCAGCCAGATCTGTGTAGGGATTGCAGGGGGTTACAGACACCATCCAGTAGCCAAACCATGGTGGCACCTCCGGATGCTGCACCCCCCTGCAATCCCTACACAGATCTGGCTGGCACAGGCCACAAAACCACAGCTCGCCCCTATACACGAAGCCAAGCCAGAGCACAACTAAATGTAGTACACCCATCTTCTCAGAAAAACTCTTCACAAAGTTCAAGAGGTCAAGACACAAAGGCTTTAGCAACTAATCCACACCTAATGACCCACCTAAGTGGTACTCAGGATATCACTCAAGAAATCACTCAAGATATCCCTCAAGCAATTAAGGAACAAAAGAAGAAAAGGCACACTAGCCTGGGAACTTCCTCTCTGCCCAGAACATTGGAGGCTATACACCATACCTCCTCAACAGTATTTATAGGAACTCAAACACTGAGATCCTGCTCTGTTCCAGTAACAAGAAGCCGAAAGCACCAGCCTGAAGATGACGAGTGAGACCTCGTCGAAACGTCGCCTAGACACCCCAACTTTTACACGGGAAGATACCCGAGGACACCAAAACCTGCATATATATATATATATATAGTCAGGGCAGCCTCAGGTCCCAGCTCACAAAGGACCAACGCCAGTGTCTCTTTATATACAAAAGTCTTTATTGAAGTTCATTGTTGGTTTTACAGCCGCGGCGCGCAGCCCTACGTCTGTAACTCTAGACCGTCAAAGCTCCGTCTGAGTCTCCTCCCCCCAGACACCAGTTTAAGACCCTAGCCTTGCTCCACCTCTTCCTCTGCTCCCTTTTCCTCTGGGTCCTCTTGTCCGCCGAAGTCTTGCCCTTCCTAGACTCTTCTGAGGCTGACTCCCCTGAGTCTTCCCCCTCCCTCCGGCGAGCTTTAGGACCCGGTTCCCAATCCGTGCTTTCTCCTGTCCCGCGTGCCTGTACATTTGAACTTGGTGCGCGCGCCCAGCCTGCCACTTTCCTCCTGACCGTTATACTGCTTCTGTCGCTGCTTCCCTCTTCGGGGATGCCAGCTGGGCTAGACTCCGCCTCCCTGCTTGCCGGAGGAGACGCTGACTCTGACCTATGAGACTCTTCCCCCCCACTACGCTCCGGTGGGGAAGCTGGCCCTGATTTCCAGCTACTGCTCTGGGAGTCCCCGCTGGCCTCCTGCTTCTGGTGTGTCCCCCCTGGAACCCCCCTTGCCCTGGCCACCGGCGCTCCCTTCTGGGAATCTTCTGATTCACTGGAGAGGCTCATGGAATCTCTCGGGTCACTGTCATTCTGCCCTCCGCTGCCCTCAGATTCTTCACCTTCGCTCTCCATTTCCTCTCTCCTCTGCGCCTCTGCTCCTGAGCCCCTGACATATATATATAATCTGCCCCCCCCCCAAGGTCTGAGGGACAGTGGACCAGCCCCCTGCTGGAAAAGTTTGCTGACCCCTGCTATAGGAGAATAGTTATCAGCATCCTAGTTCCAAAATTTTATCTATAAATAAATACCTGGTTAAACAATGCAGACATTCTGGAAATCAATAATTCAGCTGAATGGGGATGAAAGATCAAAGTATTTAGATGTGCCTCCAGGGTTGCTACTTGTTACAGAACACTGCTACAAGTTTAATGTAAGTATGCCTAGTAACAAATCTGTAAATACTTGAGCTTACAGAGAGGCAGTTTCAGACCACTATGCTTTTGTGAGCAAAGAACTCTTCCCTCTGCTAGAGAAAACAGGGAAGTTCTTGGATATGGAGAGACCACATGCTTATCACAACATCTGTGCCTTCAAAGATTTGTTGGTCCGGGTGCTTCTCTTGATACTTACTTATTTCTCCTTTTTAAATTATAATTATTGGGGGAAAGTGAGTTTGATATTTAATAAAGACCCCAAAGTATGTTACAGTGGGTTGACATATTACTATCTGGATCTATTTCAAATTTCTTTCAGATTCTGTTAGCTATTGTACAAACTCCAACATGTTGTGATGATTATATTTTATGTTAATTTGACATTCATTTTAGCAGCCTATCGCACTAGCAATAATCCATCTGAACCAGCAGGCACGAATACCAATTACTGAAAAGATTGGAGCTCATCCTTGAATTTTCTTCTTCTTCTTGCTAGCAGACATATGTCAGCAAGCAGGGAATAGAAGAGACGTATCAAAGTCTTTCAAGTAACCAAGTATCTAGATGTATTCTGTGTAATGGAACAGGCTGGGGCTGACATGCTCAATCTAAGGAGGACGAAAAGATTTCTGAATCTCTCTGCATATGGGAGAAAAAAGGTGAATAAGAAGTAGTAGTATAACTCAAAGTTATGAAGATCTTTTAACATGATTTCTGAAACTTACTGGAATAACTTGCAGGAGATGAACTACTTTTATCTTTTCTGTGTAATATGAGAAATGAGGTGTTGAGTGGTGATTTGATACTTAGACTTTGCAAACTTTAAAGAATGATCATGAATCCTGAACTGAACTTCCGCAGGCGGAGGATAGGAGTTGCAGCCATTAAAAGCCACATCCAATGGTGTGAGCCTGCACCCCACCCAATGACATTTAGAGGCTGTTATCATGAACAGTCTGAGCACCTACACCCATTTAGCTGCCTTGGGAAATGTGGAATAGAACCATTGCTGACCTGCATGCTATGTTTTCTTTTTGTAAGCAGAGAAAATGAAAGGGACCATACCAATTTATTACCAAGGAAGTGACAGATACGAGGGAATAAAGTAGTATAATGTATGCTACAGCAAGAGGCCTAACTGCTGTTACCATAGTGACCTTGTTAACATCAATTGAGCAAAAGCTTTGTGGGCAGTGGGCCCTAATTATGTAAGGAAAGAAAGAAAGGGGGGGGAGTGCTTTTGAAAGAGCAATATCCAAAGCTGCCATCTAAAAATTTCGTTTAGGATTCACACATGGCTAGGAAGGGGCAGATCAGCTTATTTGCATGTGTTTTGCCTTGAGTCCAGTATGTCCTGTTTTCTGTTCACACATGCACACAGCACATCTAAATTGGACACATTTTTTTGTATGCACTTTCCTCTAATATCCATATTTTGCACGGATTTTATATTCCTATCCTAACTGCAATGTACATTTTATAAACTTTTATATGCAACTTAAAAATAAGGTTTTTTTACTCATTTCCCCCATAAAATATGCAGTTTTTTAATGCGGCTTTTAAAACAAAAGTGCACCACAAAATTCAGAGAAGCATCCTATCCCACTGTTAGCTGCTTTCCAATATGTGTGTAAGTCTAGGAACTGAGAATTGGATCAGTTTGCTTTAAACATGGTCTGAATGAAATTGTTCACCATCCCTAGTTGGCTCTACTTTTAGAGTGAAGCCTACGAGTGTGCAATATTTTACCGATGTGCCTGAGTGCAACTAAACATTGGTAAAATACCACACAAATACAACCATCGGTACAATCACAACGTTTCCTCCCCCCCCCCTTCATTCTTATTACATCAAGTTTGGGGGTCAAGTGGGGAGACACAAATGAACTTAAGGACTTGAAATCTGCAAGAAGATATGCAGTCACCATATTCTGTACCATACTGGAGTGTGTGTGTGTGTGTGTGTGTGTGTGTGTGTGTAAGCTCCTTGTGTATTTGTTCCACTTCAGAAACAAATCTGGTCATTTAGAACTTCAAATCCAAGGACAAATTCAGACATGCAGAATTTTGGAGGCATTCCTAGAATATATTGGGGTTTCCTTGTGTATATAACATACTTTGCCATCTGCTGAACAGTTCTGTTTATGCCTTATGATTCAATAATTTAACTGTCTTGCCCCTTAAAATGTTTGTTTTTAATTTCATTGTTTGTAGGATGTGGAATCTTGTTGTTAGGGCTAAAAACGACAAGTTGTTGCTTTAAAAAAAATCATCGAATTTAAACTTTTCTAAAAACAACACATTTGCAAAACTACTTTTGTGAAGTAAAACAAAAAAGTTTGGAAGTGGGTGGGGTATCTGAAGAATAGTGAACTAAGGCATGGAAAGAGAACATATCATCCTCTCTCCCGTTCTGTTTTAGAAGTCAGATTTTTCTTTATGGAGATGCTGGTTTGCACAGCCAGAAAGCGAAGAAGAAAGGCAAACTTTATACAAGACAAGAGGGGAGACTCTTTATGCTTTCTGAGAAGAGACATTTTCTGGCTAGTGTCCAGCTAGAATTAAACTCAGAACTTGTAGCACGCCATCTCAGCTTTGTTTCAAAGAACTTTTGTGTTTGGGTTTGTGTAGGCAGATACTAAAATGCTACAACTGAAGAGGGGATAATTATTCTGTTTTGTTTAAGGAAAAGATGCCTGAAGAGGGCCATGAAGGCAGTAAGAGAACTACTTTCAGAAACTGTATGCATCCTCTCAAAGTATCTTAATTAATGCAATTCAGGGTTGTTGTTTTACTTTGCCCTATTCAGTATTGCAGAAATTCCACCTCAGTCCTCACAGTTAAGACAGCATTCACCGCGACTGCTGTAGCCTTGTTATCATTGGTCTTCCATAGTCACACCTCAGCCCAAAGCAATGTAACCAAAACTCCTTCAGTTTTGTGTCACTGGTTTATGTTATTGTATTTTCTTTAAAACCCACAATGACCTTGCTCCACCCCATCTCTAGACCCTTTTATCCTGGAATATCTCAGAAACTGTAGTTCGTCCAGAGGGCTGCAGAATAGTTGCCGACAGGATTTAGACCTTGTCAACATTTAGACCTTGTTAGCTCAGATGTTACTATTGGTATATGAAGTCCTTAACAGCTTGGGAACAGTTTACTTGTGGGATTACTTTATTCCATACATGCCCACTCTACAACTTTGATCTGTGGAACTATCACTGTTACAAATGCCACATAACACTTGTTCTGTAATTGTAAGAATGCAATATTTTAGTGTTGCAGTATGAAATTCTCCCGTATGTCTGAAATTATCTGAAATTATCTTTCAGAATACCTCTTGAAAAACCTACCTACAAGATTTTGGCCTAAGTCTGCACTTCTCGTTCCAAACTACAAAAGAAGTTCAAAAATGTGTCACATTCATCCATTGTTAACCTTGCTTTCTCCTTCCCTGTCTCCCCTCTGTTGTTTTCCCTACTTTTGAAAATGTAGGGTGAAGGCAGGTGTTAAATATTTTAAGTGCAGCGGATGTGGTTTGGACACATCTCCTGCCCCCAAAACAGATTCCTCAGGACGTGGAGAATTTGTGCTTAAAAACAACCACTTCCACCTCACTTTTTTACATTCATCAGTACTGTATTTGTCTGCTTTTGGTTTCTGGAAAGTGTCATTTTTTTGAATATTGCTTGTATTAGTGGTCTTGTGAGCATCAAAATGCGAGTCTTGTGCAAAATGTTTACTCACTATCTCTGTACTAAAGGGTACTGAAATGTTAAATGAACAATTGGCATTTTACAATAGTCAAGATTAAAAAATACTTTAGAGCCGGGTAGGAAAGCATATTGGGGAAGACCCAAATAGTCAAACAAATAGATTCCAATTGATATTGTATGCAATCAGTGTTCCTTGTTCTTTCTTTCACAGTATATGATGACTGTTTGTAATTATGGAAATCATAGTATTTAGGAATGAGAGGTGTTTTCCATAACCTTTCTGCAGTGTATGTGGCCACAAGTGGTGTCGGAGGAGAAAGCCTCAACTTCACCTAATTTCTTTTTCAGTCTGGGCCAAGAGCTTGTAAAGTTCATTTTTAAAAGGAACAAGTTCTAGTTCAATTTCAATATCCAAAAGGAAATGATTATCCGTTTATGTTTGTCCTTTTACAACAAACTAGTTTGGTTTGTAATCAGTACAAAGTTCTAATCAAGTTCATCCAAATGACCCTCAGCATTACCTCTCCCCCGTGCCCAGCATTCAGAATATTAGAAATGGTTCTGCTGCTGTGCTTATGTGGGGAATGATCTGGAAGCTGTAGCAGCAGGTACAGAATACAACCAAGTTATTGAGTGGAGCACCTGAATGCACCCATATAACACCAGTGCTGAGGGAACTGCACAACTGCTAGTCAGGTCCATGATCAGAGTCAATAAATAAAGTCCTGAACAATCCAGAAGCAGGTTGTCTGAAAGACCCCCTGCCCCTGTACAAACCTGTATTATCATTTAGGTGTTCTGGGGATATTCTGCTTATGGCACTGCATCCTAGGGCTGTGACTGCAAACTGAACATTTTCAGACATTTGTATTGCACTGTGGAATGCTCTTGCCTGCCAAATATGAAGCAAACCTTTCAAGTGTCCCGATTTTCCAGGGATGGTCCCAAAGTTACAAAAGCTATCCTGGTTTCTGATTTGATCCCTGAATGGCCCTATTACCCCTGCCTGTGCTGCCACCGCCGAGCTCAAGAAGGAAGATGAGCTGGTGTTGGTCCCGAGCAACAGTGGTGGCGAGGGAACATCTTGTTGCCTCTCCCTGGCCGCTGCTTCAGGCCTCCTTTCTTGTGCAGCTCACAGTGGCTGCTGGAGAGTGGGTGATAAGGAGGGACTGCCACCCCCGAAGGCTCAGCCCCATGTGATGTGCTGACTGAGGGGCAGGAGAAGGGCAGGGCTGCCCTGGGTGGGAAGAAAGGGGGAGCAGAGTAGAGCACATGAAGTCTTGGTGTTTTTTGTGTTTTTTTTTAAAAAGCCCCATTGAATTCAGAAGTCCATACACCTAGAGAAGTGTGCAAAGACTTGCAGTCAAAGTCTTCTGGCCTCCATCTGGAAGGACAGGATCCACACTGAGAAATGATTATTATTTCTCATGGCAGATCATTGTATTGATAACACTGTGGCTCTGGTTCATTCCATATATTATCTTACACCATTATTTGAGTGAAGAGACAAAATGCTTATTTCAACAGTTGTTAAATTATCATGAAATAGCCTAGAAACAGTGTTGCTCCCTTGCTCCCTATAGTATTTTTCTAAAAAAAATTAATTATCCTCTATTCTTAACTAAATACCTTCAAAGTACACCTGAAACACCAGCGAGTGTACAGAGAAAGCTGTAGGCCTTGGTTGCATATTGTGTCTACATTTTCTAAAGGCTGCAATAATGTGTAGACAAAAAAAATGCTTGCCATTTTAAAAAACAAAATAAATTAGGTGTTTAAATTATTGACACCCCCATTAAGTGAAACAGTATCTCACTACATTTTCAATGACTTTTAAATTATACTTTATACCAGTGAAGCAAAACTTGATATTGCTCTTTACTTATAATGAAAGAAAATACCCAAGGATGATGTTGCTAAGGGCAACAGAATGTCATAAATGATCCTTCTTCTGCTAACAATATAGATGGATAGTCTGAGGTAGGTAGGTAGAAAATATGATTTGTAGCTCTCTGAGGGTTATCAGTCTTTCAAATTTTCCTGTCTTTTGTGATTTAGGAAAAGTCTGTCAATGTTTTATGACTTCGCCTTGGTCTTTCTTGCTTTGCTATTAATTCTTCTTCTTCCCAAATTCTGACTCCTATAGTTCTTAGGTGAAAGACTCCTGCAAGTAAACTTGAAGTGGTACCTATGAATTTTGCTTCTCCATACATGCTGTATCAAACATAAAGGTTCACACTTTCAAGATATTTTCAGGAGTTGCACTTTCAGAAGTAAGCATTCCCTGGATGAAAGAAGAAATTTCATAGGCCTGGCAATGCACAGGTTGGGTCAAGATACTGTTATATGCTCCCCACTTCCTGAGTGTGAAAGGTTCCAGGGACTGTGCTGACCAGAACGGGTTCCTTTTGGAGGAGTTATCACTGCAAACCTGTCAAGAAGTGATTTTTTGGGGTGGTGGTGGTGGTCATATTTGGTTTATTTGCCAAAAAAGAAAAGAATAAAGATGTTGGTAGCAAAATGGTGCAATGTGGGGTATTCTCAGGTCAGGATTCCAGCCACCCAACTCCATTCCTGTCAATCCAGCTCCCAATCTCCTCTACCAATAGTCACTCACCATTCCATGGTCACCAAGCACACTCACAACCCACTGGGCTGTTTTGAGGTCTTCCTTTTTAGGGGTTTTCTTTTCTAAATAGCTTTTGTACTGCTGCAAACCTAATGTTTCCCCAAGCTGGCTGAAAGCTCCTTCTTGGGCATGGATAGTGCCATTTTAACTACATCAGGAATGATCCTCACAGCCTGAACATCAGACATGGTGAGTAGTCCAGCACACCACCAGAGTGAATCTGGCACTCTCACAGTTTAGCTTGTACCATGCCCTTCCTGCCACATTGCCCTCTCTCTCCCAGTAAGCAACAGTGACCCACCTTGTTGGGACACTAGCATAGTAGCTCCGACCCACCTGGTGAGACACTTCTGTCCACATTTCTTCTTCTTTTTCTAAATGCCTTATTTTGAGCAGTAGTCCTCAAGGTTTCTTCAGGTGATTCTTGAGAAAATGAATGAAAACACTGAGGGCCTTTTCCACAGCAAATTCTGCTTAAAAGTTTAAACCCAAGTTGCTATGTGCTTAGCTGTACTCAACACAGAGAGTGGCTAGAAAGGTGAAATACAGCAAGGAGATGACAGCTATTATGCAAGCTTTGGATAGCAGTGTTTAGACTGCCAAACATCCCAATGAGACAGAACATGGGCAAATATACCACCCAGTAATATTTCCCATTCCCTTCACACTAGCATTCTATCTAGCTGCACCAGAGGTTGAATGAGTTGAATTATATAATATAAGTAATCATGTCATTGTGTCCAGATTGAAGCTAAGAGCTGGAACAGGGTGGGGGTGGGGAATCTTGGCTTCCATTATCTTCCGAAAGCTTTCTTCCTCTCTGTGTCTTCCCGTTTTTAAGACTGCTTTAATGGATACAGCAGTCCTTCTAATCCCCCTGTTCTGAAAATAACAATAATTCTGTCGTGAGTTGCTTTCTTTCATATTTTAGAACAGCAAGACAGTAAAGAAACTGTGGTGGAGCTATGCATATTTGATACATAAAAGAAGACTTTAACACTTGCTGTTCATGTTCACTAGAGCAGCAAGAGAACTCTGAAAGGCCCCGTGTATTGTTGCTTTCCTCATGACAGTCACAGGAGCCCTGCATCTGTTTTCAAAGTAAATGCCATTTTTATTGATCACAAATGATAGATCTGCATTTGAAAGGTGAGCTTGATATAAGCTGCTTCTAATTACTCAGTGACAAATATTTAGATGCTGTGCTGAAACTCTCTCCTCCACTCTTTATTTCTGGGAGGGAAATGGTGAGAAATACTCAGACTGCAAATGTATCATACTTAGCCCAATACAGATGCTAGATTTCAAATGAGACATTTTATCCTTGCAGCAAATATGTTTACTATTTAAAGAACTTGGTAGGTTCATAGGGATGACAACGACAACCCCAAATCTGTCTAGCTGCTGTTTATTGCTACTAGAACATTCTCATACTGCTGATAATTGTTTGGGACTTTTGACTAGATTTTGATGAGTTTGTTTTTATGTGAAGAGTCTAATGTGCTAGGTTAAATAGAAAATGAGCATGGCAGGGCTTTCTATGACAGGCAGTTTATGCAAACACACCATGTTTTTTTTGGCACCCTCACTTTAACCTTATTTGTTACAAATAATCCAGACATGATTTTCACACAAAAATATTTATAGATTTCTCCTGAGCAGTAAGCTAATTATAACAATACAACCTTACCAAAATCTGTCATGCTCCCAATTAAATAATATTTTAAAACTCTGTAGTCAAGGTTCTCATCTGTAAAAATATATAGGCAAGATATATACGAATGAATTTTAATGCTTTTAACATGTGTGTATATGTGACACCAACCCACACCCACAGACTGTTATTTCTAATACAGTAACTTTATTTGAATTCATTTGTAGTTTGAAGGATCTCAATGTGAGCAAAAGCAGTAAAGTCTGACAAGATGAAAGCTCCTGTCAAAGTCAATGTAAACTTGACTTTTCTGCAGAGCTCAAAGTGCGTTGAAGATTAAGGTAGATTCAGGTCTCAGAGCCAGGATGACTTTGAAAGTGCATATATAAAAAGCTTGGGGGTGGGGAGGACATTCCTGTACTTAGAATTCTTTTGGGAAGAGTGTCATTTTATCTGTGTATTAAAACAGTTTTCTAAAATACTCTTCACAATGATGTAGCCTTACTGCCTGAAAAAAGGACTTAACTGCCTGTGTTTATCTTTGTTCCACTCTGCAAAGTAAGATTAACAATAGGCGCATGTGCAAATAGCACATTTCTTTGTCAATTTTCAGGAAGGTTCTGTTATACTGAGTAAGATTGTGACTGACCCTGCAAGATTTAAGTGGAGGAAACCAAACCTTACAAATCCCGCTTCATCCCCTTGCTGCTGCAGTAATTCAAAGGGACATGTGAAGTGGACAGAAAGAAGACAGCCACCTTAGCAGTATCACACAGTATTTCAAGTATTTCAATTCACATGAGCCTGCCTGAGGCTCGATGGAGGAGCTGAAGTGTCAAGAACTTCATGTTTAAAAAAATGCTGAATGGAATATAGTTGGGATGATTAGGGAGGTTGATGAAATTCTTGCCATTCTAATCACTCCTAGATTTTGGGATTATAAATTATCTGGCATTGTTTCTGGAACTAATTATATATTTGTGATCCACTGTCCACATAATTTAGCACCATTTATTAAGGCCTAGAAGTCAGACCCTTAAGATTCCCAATTTGCTGCACTTTAGTGAAAGAAAGCATTGTCTTCAAAGTCAGTCATGGAGAGAAGAGCCTACTCTTTCCCCCCAAAAGGTCAACTCCTAACACCAGCTGGTAGCACTTGCACTGAATTAATTGGTCAAAAGCTGGATACTGCAGTAGTCAAAAAAGTACTGCAAAGTGAGATGGGCTGTTTCATTTGACATATGCCAATTCCCATATTAATATTTGAAATTCTCCAGGTTACATTGGAAGATAGAAACTCACAGAACAATTACAAAATGGAAAGGAGGATATGTAGTCATTCATGGGATCCTCCTAAATCGAGGGTCCTGGTTGCACTCGGGACCCTTAAGCCACCCTCACGGGGTGTGTTGTTGCTAGGCATGGCCCAAGCCTTGTCTGTTGGCCCTCGGGATCCCACTTGGCTGTTTGGGCCAACTGGGGCGAGTGGCCTGATCCCTGGGACCTATAAATGTGGCAGCGGGACAGGGGTGGGGCACTTGCTTCGAGCTGCCGAACACCCGCCCTTCCTCCCTATTTTAGGTGCTGCTGCTTTGGCCTTGCTTTGGATTGGGTTGCCTGCTTTGGGGCAGGGGCTGGGTAGGAATTTTTCCATTTGGCAGATTGACTTTAGCCACTTGGTTTTCACCTACTCCCTTAGCAATAGTCACAACTTTGTAAGGTTTGGCGGTTAGGCACTGGTTTATAGAAATGTGCGGGAGGGGAGGTGTGGCCATCTCCTGCCCCTCCAGAAATAGGGTATTCCGGTAAAGGAATCTGGGGGTCCTGGATCTCGTCCGAAGACCACTTGAGGGGCTAGGGCCATGCCAGGACCACAGGAACCCCAGGAAGAGCTTCAATCGATCTTCACCAATGTTGCTCCCTCGTTTGGTGTTTACCCTTTCAGACTGCCAGCCAGAGAGGCAGAAGTCAGTTATAGTCCCTGACCAATGCCTAGGCCAATACCGCTCAATTTGTTTTGTAATCAATAAAGTTGTGGCCTAAATTTTGCCTAAAAACTTAAACTAAAATTATGTGTCCGTTTGAAGTTATTTACTGGGAAAGGGCTTGGGGGCCTTGGGGCGCAGCTACTGAGTACAGTATTGAAAGGAAATGAGGCCAATTGGGACGAATGACATGACAGGGGAAATGTAAAAATAGCCAAACATTTCCAGTGATTGCAAGAGGACAGTTCTTCCTGGAGTTCCCAAAAATCATAGAATCGTAGAGTTGGAAGGGACCACTAGGATCATCTAGTCCAACGCCCTGCAATGCAGGAATCTTTTGCTCAACTTGGGACTTGAAGCCACAACCCTGAGATTAAGAGTCTCAAAAAAAAACCAGTGAATACTTTCAGCCAGCTCCTGATACAAATGTGTTGATTACTACAGTCAGACTTCTTGGCTGACAGAATTTTCTACACACATTACCACATTTGTTTGGCACCTCTGCCTTTTTAATTGAATTATCAGAATCCATTCCCCTTCCTGATAATGAATTGCTGTATCTACATTGTGCAGAAAGCATACCCTTCTTAGTGCTTGAACTGAGCTTCTTTAAAGCTCCCCAAAGATTCAAAGAGAACAGTTCCTTTCTCATCAGAACACAGTGGTACCTTGGACTACAAACGTAATCCATTCCAGAAGTCCGTTCTTAAACCAAAGCATTCTTAAACCAAGGCGTGCTTTCCCATAGCAGCGGGGGACTCAATTTACAAATGGAACACACTCAACAGGAAGCGAAATATGTTCTTATTCCAAGGCAAAGTTCACAAACCTACTTCTGGGTTTGCAGCGTTCTTAATCCAAGTTGTTCATAAATTAAGGTAAAGATAAAGGTACCCCTGCCCGTACGGGCCAGTCTTGACAGACTCTAGGGTTGTGCGCCCATCTCAAGAGGCCGGGGGCCAGCGCTGTCCGGAGACACTTCCGGGTCACGTGGCCAGCGTGACATCACTGCTCTGGCGAGCCAGAGCCGCACACGGAAATGCCGTTTACCTTCCCGCTAGTAAGTGGTCCCTATTTATCTACTTGCACCCGGGAGTGCTTTCGAACTGCTAGGTTGGCAGACGCTGGGACTGAACAACGGGAGCGCACCCCGTCGCGGGGATTCAAACCGCCAACCTTTCGATCGGCAAGCCCTAGGTGCTGAGGCTTTTACCCACAGCGCCACCCACGTCCCTTGTTCATAAATTAAGCTGTTCTTAAACCAGGTACCACTGTACATGGAAACATTCATGTTCTCCCCTTTTTACATACTAATATTAGGTACAGGAGTAACTACAATATTAATTGTTTGGCTGACATGGAGAGCAGAGAACTACAAACCCTACAGAACTACAGTGGTGCCCCGCAAGACGAAATTAATTCGTTCCGCAAGTTTTGTCGTCTAGCGAATTTTTCGTCTTGCGAATTATTATTTAGACAAAGGAAACAAAGTCGCGAGACGTTTTCGTCTTGCGAAGCAAGCCCATAGGGAAATTCGTCTTGCGAGGCAACTCGAAAACAGAAAAACCTTTCGTCTAGCGAGTTTTTTGTCTTGCGAGGCATTCGTCTTGCGAGGTACCACTGTATATACCCTATAGGGCCAAACAAGACTGAGGGGAGTGATGGATGCTCTCTGTGATGTGCACATGTTAAGTGGTCGTATTCATCTGTCTTGGTGTGGTCACTCTAATACTATCCATATCCTTCAGCCTATTGCTAGTTTAATCGCCCCCATTTATATATGAATTGCCTTTCACATAAATCTCAATGAAATTCAAATCATACAATAAAAACAATATGAATAAACACCCAGGATCGAGGGGTGTGTGTGTGTGTGTGTGTGTGTTTCATCCACCTGGAAAAGCTTCTTGTTTGATACATTTGACATATAAGATTTTACAGATCAAGTAGTTCATTTTCTCGCTGCAGCCAACTCTACTTTCTAGTCACTTATCAGACACGAAGTTATAATTACTTCCATTTTTCATATTATGAACTGCATAGGACTTGGAGACTTTAAATTTTTAAAAAAGTATCAAAAGAAGTAACTATAAGGAGAGTGACAGTGCCTAGAGTAACATAACTGACACATTTCTTTTCTACACATTTTCAATGATTTCCCTTATTATAAAAAGAAATGAAGCTCTCTGGATGATAATGTCTTTCAAACCCAAATTTTAACAGGTTTTAAGTATGCAAAAGCTGTTACTTTAAAAAATGCCCCTCTATAATTCATTTTCATTATTCCATTCTTTAATGGCAAACGTTTCCTTAAACTGAAGAGAAGAAGACTTAAGAGCATGTTTAGAAATAATGACGCAGTCTAATGCATTTAAATATTAGATATGCCCAAAATGGAGGTGCTTCTTAAAATGAAAGCAGCAGCAGTAGCTCCTGACAATCTGAAACATGTGAGATGACCAAAAACCAGATACACCCACATCATGGATGAATTGGTTGGATGAAATGCATGCAAAGACAAAGCTAGCAGTCAGCATCCTTAGACAATGCCTGGGACCATAGCATTCTAGAATGTTCCACTTAAAATTCTTCTTGATTCAGTTTCCCATTCCCCCACCTACCCAAGCAGGAAAACAGCGAAAGGCTGGCACTACCACAAGTCAGCTGTCCTGATTTGGCTCACTGGTCCTGACTGGGTCCAGAGAGGGCAAAGAAAGGTACAATTGGATGCCCTCTGCCTATTGATGACACCTCACTCCAAATCCCCTGGTGATGGCTCAATATGCTCAATATGGCATTTAAATAGCCTGGAAGACAAGATCAAACCAGTGAGATTCCCATGGAGCTGAGCAGCAGCCTCCTATTGCTACTCTCTGAAGGTGGTAGAAGCAGAACCTGCAAAGCTTCATCTCCAACTCTCAATCCATGGAGGCACTTCTTGTTAATGGAGGCAATGGCTCAGGCACATCGTATGTTAGCTGCAGGTCTCTCCTCTTAGTTGAATGGGTTTAATTCATAGTAAGAAGGAGGAAAGTTCCCATATTAGATCTCTAATCACTCAGAGCTCCTTGCAATCTTCCTTGGGCTTTACTAGACTATATATTACTGCATATTCCTTGTCAATTTAATAATGCATGGAGGAAATGGTTAAAAATAATGACAGAGCCTTCAGAATTTGGGTGAACGTTCACAGCTGACTAGTAAGTAAGAAAGATTTTTCTCTGGATCCCCCCCCCCCAGTTTTTCATATCTGAATATTAACAGGTGTAGTATGCCACCCCAAGTAGAATCCTAGGCATATTTACTCAGAAGTAAACCATAGTCCATGGGGCTTGCTTTCAGGTAAGCATGCATAGAGGATTAGAGCCCAGCACATATTTTGGAATGTTAAAGTCTTAAAATATTCTGCAGGTATAATCCTAGAGGCCACATTATCTGTTTGCTGTTTCCACAGAGAGTTGCAGAAAACAACATCATGGTAAAAATGGTGGATGAAACTTAGGCTGTAAACGTAGGTTCCAATTTGCCAGAGAGTTACTTGCCACTAGGTCTGTATCAGATTGTTCTTTTAGTAATTGTCCTATTATAGAAGCAGAAGCAGGATAATTACACAGCCACTTAACTTTGTTTTATAGATACAAATGAGCCTTCTGCTGAACTGCATGACGCAGGAGAGAAACACCCACGATAAGTTTGTTACTGTGAACAGATTCCATGGTTACTTTCCAAAGAAGAATGGTGATCTGTAACTCAATAGTGGCAACACTTCATTAACAGATGATATAACAAGTCAAAGGAAAGTTAAAACTACAGCCTTTAACCATGTGAAATAATTTTTTCTTTGACCCATGTTTTTGTCCTTTTGTTTCTGTAACAATGACTTTTATATTAAAACCCAGTTCCCTGTAGAAAAGCAGCCCATATTTCCTCTGTTGGCATAAAACATTCTTTTTTTACATTTCTGCCAGGGGACTATAGTTCAAGAATATTGACCTAGTTTCAGGCTACAGTAGAAATGTGTGCATTCAGCAGAATAAAATGGGTGTGTCATCAGGCGAATAAATGAATGAAACTTCAGGTCCTCTGTCTCTCCCAGTATTCACATATCTTTAATTTTAGTGAAAATGTGTCCTTTCCAGATGAAGAAAGCATGACATTAGAGCAGATAGAGACAGAGATAAATATTTTAAAAATGTTCTGCTGGTGGAAATCCAGGTTAGGATACCTTACGGTCTGCCAGCCAACCAGGAGGCTGTGAATGACTGTTTCATATCCATAAGCTGATGGCAGAACAGTCCAGAAGTTCTTTTATGAATTTGAATAAACCATCACACAATACATGAATTGGCATATGGAAATAGCTTCATTTTTAAAGAGAAACATTAACTAATCTTTACAACCTTTGACAGAAAGATGAAGGGATCAGTTTTTTCTTTCTTTTTCAAATGTCTCATAGGGACATGAGGAGCAAATGAAAAACTGCCAGCGCAAATGCCACTGACAATTCCAGTACGGTTGAGGAGAGACATGGTTATCTCTGTGAAATATACTCCGAGTCCTGTAGTGATTTCATGCTCTTTATTGCAGCTTGTAAAACAGTGATAGAATTGCCCCCCAAACCTCAGGCTTTTATATACATTATTTACACAATGAGTCCCGTCTGATTCTGCTTCCCTCCTGGAGCCTGATTGGCCTTTTCCTGCAGGCCAATCAGTTGTTGCATTCTGTGATCCTACCAGCCTAATAGGCTGATTAACTTCTTCCTGGAGCCTGATTGGCCTTCTCCTGCAAGCCAATCAGTTGTTGCATTCTAAGATCCTACCTGCCTATTGTTCTAGGATCCAAGGTTAGTACATAACACTCTTTCAGGTTGGGCTTCAGGCACTGGCATCCATTTTGCATTGTGCATGTGAATATGAATATGTGTGATCTGAAGAAGATTTACTGTGTGTTCACAGCATATATTAAAAAACATTACAAACTGTAATTTGTTATGAGTGCTGGGAAATGTAGTTCTGTGAGGAATAAGATCTCAGGATTATTTTGGGGGAGCCAAAATAAGGAACAAGTGTGGCTTCCTTCTGCTTTTTTTGGCACCTACTCCAACTGAGGGATGCGGGTGATGCTGTGGATTAAACCGCAGAGCCTAGGACTTGCCGATCAGAAGGTTGGCAGTTCAGTCCCCGCTCCTGCCAACCTAGCAGTTCAAAAGCACATCAAAGTGCAAGTAGATAAATAGGTACCGCTCCGGTGGGAAGGTAAACGGCGTTTCCATGTGCTGCTCTGGTTCGCCAGAAGCTGCTCAGTCATGCTAGCCACATGACCCGGAAGCTGTACGCCGGCTCCCTCGGCCAATAAAGCGAGATGAGTGCCGCAACCCCAAAGTCGGCCATGACTGGACCTAATGGTCAGGGGTCCCTTTACCTTTACTCCAGCTGAAGCATTAAGTACACCCCACCCTGCTTTTTTCTGTTCCCCTTGAGATTTTTTCCCTAAAGGCAGCCATGATATTCATCCATTAATAATGGTTCTAAGATTTATTAAACAATCTGGGAGTTGTTTGTTGTTGTTGTTGTTGTTGTTGTTGTTGTTAAAGATAGTGTGGAACCTCAAGCCCTTCACCCAGGTCCCAAAGATACTCAGAAAGCCAGGAGGGTGCTGATCTTCAGGTCCTGGTGTACTCCACCCTTGGACCCAGTACCTTTGATAACAAACAGTGTCTCTCTTCCCTTACTTTAGTAAATGTATAAATGATTGGTGCTTTTTTCTGCTCTAAAGTTATTTGATGTATATGTAAAAACTCTAGACAAAATAGGGAAGTGACTGATTATATTACCACAGGGTCAGGTATTCAGAACACTGCTTCTTCTCTTTAAAAGAGGAGAAACTGGTTGTGTCCATGGTTAATTAATTTTGAAAGTCTGTCTGGCCCATAAGGGGTGACTGCAGATACACAGAAAACTGACTCCTTGATATTCGTACATATATCAGGATGGACAATACGGATGGTTTGTAAATGTCCAAAACCAGCCTTGTGCAACAAACCTTTCAGATATTTTACTAGGCCAAGAGCCCCTGATAATTAACTGACCAACATTTAACAAGGCCAAAGGAAAAATGATGAAATCAAGCTTTATTCACTGGTTCATCTCAAGAGACACTGTGACCTAATTTGATTATTGGTGTTGATAAATCTTTTCTTGGTAATAACAGAATTTGCTGGGATAGACTGGAAAATATCTAGAATAGTGAATATTTATTTTTTTTAGCACATTTTATTTTATTTAGTTTTTCTCTCCTTTCTGCCTCTTGCAAATTGATCTGTGTAAGTTCTTTGCCAATTGTTTTTATTCTATAAAAAAATAGTCATCTTGGGTGTTATTGTTTTTTAAACAGTAGAGTGGGGCATGGATATTCTTAATTGCTTAATAAACAAGGCAACTTCCCACCCAGTCACCACAGATCATTCTACACAATTCAGACAGCTGGCAGTACTACAGAAGGGTCAACTTGAGCATGACTCATTCTGATATGCCACAGTATTGGAAAAAGCAACCAAACCAAACCAAAAACCCTTGTCTGTGTTGTTGGCTCCAACTCTGAAGTATGAGATTTATTATCTCTCCTAATATTTAGTTTGTAAAATGTTAACTTGGGATGTCCTGATTTATCTTTAGAATGCCATTCTTCTTGAGTGTGCTTGCAGTAAAGGATAATTCAAAATGAGAAATGGCAACAGCATTTGTCAATGTCTGGACAGTTCCCTCTTTTATTTAAATGGCATGATCCAACAGGAGAAAAAGCAAAGCAGAAAAGCGCAATGCAGGAGCTGGGATTTCAGGGCCTCCACCTGGTCAGTTTGTATTGCAGCGACCCCTTTCGTACACAGGGGTGTGAATTTGCACACAGGGACTGCTCTGGTCTATGGATACGGAGGTTGGCGAGGTGCAAGGTGTAATGGTTAGGCAGAGTTGGTAAAGCGTGTTCTCATTAATAGAGAGCACGTGTTGCGGTGGGGTCTTGAAGGCCACCCCTCTGTTGCTGGGCGGGTTAGTTTGGATGACCATCCACAGTGATTGGGCGGTTCGGTTGTTGGGCAAATTTTGGTGTTGCCATTTAGGGGGTTGGACCAAAGGTTATAAAATGAAGTCACGCAGGTCTGACTAGGCACTTTTGCTGTGTGCATCGGATCACCTGCCCGCCGTGAGTTCAGGGTGTTTTGGTTGACCTTGCTATGCCTGTCATGGGGTCATCTGCCGTTGGGGCAGGGGCCTGGTAGGAATTTTGTCCATTTGGCTGATTGGCTGGTGCCATTTGGTTTTTGCCTACTGCGTAGTAAATCGTCACAACTTGTAACGTTGCGGTTAGGCATTGGTTAAAAAATTGGTTGGTGGAGTGGTAAAGATTGGCGGTGCCTGCCCCTCCAATGCTGCTGCGGAAAGGAATTCCATTAAAGGAATCCAGGGGCTTGCAATTCTTTCGTCCGTACCCCTGAAGGGGGCTTAGGGCCATGCAAGCCCCAGGGAACATGGGGGGGGGGTGAGGGTCTGGTGCCCGGCTCCATGCTCACTCCAATATTGTTTTCCCTTACTGGCTTTCGCTGGAATCCGGAAGTCAGTTCTGTCCCTAAGCGTGGGGACAGATAGTCATAACCAATGACTAAGCAACCACTCACATTTATGTATTTTAATAAAGTTGTGGCTCAAATTATGCCAAAAACCTCAAAAAAAAAATATGTGCGAAGTGTGAATCATTTGGGGGTGGATTGGAGGACCTCAACATGCAAACAGAGCAAACAGGGGCAGTAGCCCCTAACCATAATAATATAGTTGGATTTTGACTCAAGGGCCACATTATTGGTCACTCCATCACTGCCTGAGCCTTACTGAGGATAGAGGTCTATTCCACATAAAGTGTGTGCAAGATTCTCTCTTGTATTCTGCTCTTCCTCCAATTTGCTATACCATTCTTGGCTCACAAATGTGCATACTGAGATACTATGTATCTATGTCTATGTAGTGGGGATGCATCTGGCGCTGTGATCTAAACCACTGAACCTAGGGCTTGCCGATCGGAAGGTCAGCAGTTCGAATCCCCACGATGGGGTGAGCTCCTGTTGCTCGGTTCTAGCTCCTAAACTACCTAGCAGTTCGAAAGCACACCCAAAAGTGCAAGTAGATAAATAGATACCACTCCGACGGGAAGGTAAACGGCATTTCCATGTGCTGCTCTGGTTTCACCAGAAGCAGCTTAGACATGCTGGCCACATGACCTGTTAAAACTGTCTGTAGACAAACGGCAGCTCCATCGGCCCATAAAGCGAGATGAGAGCCGCAACTCCAGAGTCGTCTGCAACTGGACTTAACTGTCAGGGGTCCTTTAGCTTAAACAACAACAACAAAATAGAATACATAAACAAGACAAAACAGTCCTGTGCATGAAATGGGAATGAATTAGAAACAGGCTGATCTATTCATTTCTAAATGTAAATGATATATTTCCTGCACTGTCCAAGTCCCAGTTCTGCTGCACACTATTCATTTTAATTTTCTGGTGTGTACACCACTGTGGTGTATCTAACAATGATGACTGTCTTGGAAAATCAATATTTTTTTCTGAAAAAACAACAACAATGGTGACTGTCAACACCTGCTGCTGTGCCAGTACAAGACCCTGTGCTTAAAAGCTACAAACTAAAACATTTCACCAGTGAGGAAGTTACACTATGATTTGGCAGAGCTGCAGCTCATAGCACTAGGTCATTTGCATGTTTGATTTATTTAGTTAGTTAGTTTCTACAACATTGCACCCCCCCAAAAAATGTTATAAAAGTAATACATTCTAAACATCGGGGATTTGCAGATAAAATGTACAGTATAAAATAAACTGGGGTCTTTCTGCAGTTTAACTTGCACAGGGATTATATATATTTACTGTATGTTTTTACTGCTCATGGAAATGTCTTCAGAGAGGATATCTTGGATCATGAGAATTCAAATCCAAAGCTATTGTATTTTCAAAGCCTTATACTCTATGCAAATTTAAATTGAATTATGCAGTTAAGCTATGGGGCTTGAACATCCTTTCTTATGTGAAATGAAAAGAAACAGCTTTCAGTAAAATCACTGTAACAATCTGGCTTTAACCCACAAACGGGAGAATAAGTGGTCATTAGTTTGCTTTTGGGGGGCATTGCATATAGTTTTGCAAGGGTTAGGAATCTCAGAATTATGTATCGACATAAATAGCTGTTATAGTTCCCCTGAAAACTGATTTTAAACATTTCCAAAATCATGTTCACAATTATTTTGGTCCACTTATTTGGAAGTGGACCAAAATAATTCCTGTTGAAATCATTGGCAGGTATTACCAAATCAGTGAGTTTAGACCCAGATGCAAGGCTGAAATGCTCAGTTCATTTCCTGCAGAATAGCACTGCCAAATTCATAACTCTAATTAATACCTATTTACTCAGAGTAGGGATGGGAAAATCTGTTCTCATTTTTTCCCCAATCTGCAATTCAGCTGCGCACATCTCCACATCAGTCTGCAATTTTTCCTTATGAATGTTTGTTAGCATTTTAGTGCAAATTTCTCACAGCACATAATTGTGCATGCAGTTTTGACTACTGTACTATACATATTTTTATGCTGCCATGTTCTGCCTTCTCTTGCCATGGTACAGTTACACCACAAATGAATGCTTTGGAGTGCCTGAAATTAACTAAAGTTCTGTTGTAAGTAGAACAGTTGCATATCAAGACCCCAGCGCACCCCCAAGAATAAATAAATACAAACTGACTACGAATTTTAAGGTTAACGGGCAAAAATTTAGGCCACAACTTTATTGATTACAGCAATGTGAGTGGTATTGGCTTAGGCATTGGCAATAACTATATCTGACTCCTGCCCACGTTGCAGGACGTCTGGAAGGGTAAACAACCAAATGAGGGAGCTCCGTCGATGGCAACCAACTGAAGTTCACCCCAGGGTTCCTGCTGGGTCCTGGCATGGCCCTAGCCCCTCAAGTGGACTTCAGATGAGATCCAGACTTGTGGATTCCTTTACTGGAATACCCTTGTACCTGGAGGGGCAGGTGATGGCCACCCCTCCCCTCCCCCATATCACAATAAGCCAATGCCTAACCGCCAAACCTTACAAAAGTTGTGACAATTGCTAAGAGGTAGGCGAAAACCAAATGGTCAGTGTCAATTTGCCAAATGGAAAAAAATCCTACCCAGCCTGTTCCAAAACAGGCGACCAACCGAAGTCCAGAGCAAGGCCAAAGCAGACACCTAAAATACAGGTCGGGTAGATGGGTGGGTCTTCGGCATCACGAAGCCAGGTGAATCCCCAGAAATGCACCGCCGCCTTTTATATGTCCCCACAATCACACCACTGATCTCTGATTGGCCAATAGAAGCCATCGTGTGATCATGGGGCCATCGTGTGGGCTGGGCTCAATCTCCTCCCCCCCCCGGATAGTAGGGGGGGGCTTGGTTCCACATGCACCGCGGACCCTCAATTAGGAGGATCCGATTTGTCAGGCTGCACATTCAGAGAAAAGACCTTTATAGGAGTCTGTCTCATGGATGTGCACATGTAAAGACATGCATTGAGCTCCATACAACCACAGTCAGCACTATTGAATGATGTTGGTAGAGAGAGTCCAGAAAAAGCCAGGAAAAAAACCAGCATTCCCCATTTTAGTCCCAGATGATGTGCAGATCTAGCAGCCTGTCCAGAAATGAAGAGATGTTTGTGTCTGAACAGACTGTTCAGTACATGCTTGTGCATAGAGCCCAAGCTGGGTAAACTGCTGCTACCATATCCTTAACCTTATATCACAATACTGCATGTCTTGTCAGAAGTAAATCCCTCTGTTTTTAATAGGGTTTACTCACTAGTATGAGTGTTTAGGACTGCAGCCATAGTAATTGCTCAGCCATACAGAACAAGAGTGGGGGGGGGGGTGCTGGGCTTTCAGAAAATTCAGATCTCTTCTCCAAGGTACAACCTTTCAACGTGACCTAAATCAGACCTTTTCAATGCTGTTAGCCAACAATGTAAATTTTCTTGCCAAGGATACAGGAAGAGCCTGCTGGATCAGGCCAGTGGCCCCTCTGGTCCAGCTTCCTGTTCTCACAGTGGCTGAACAGTTACCCATGGAAAACCAGCAAATGGGATTTGAGCACAAGAACAGTCTCTCCTTCCATGGAGAGCTCTACTGAGTACTTAGACTGACAGCTCAGTAGATATGTACAGGATTGGGCAGTAAATAAAATGTGATATTAATAACTCTGCATCTATCATAGGGTGCTGTAATGATAAAAAAGTGAACACAAATATAAACCCTGAAAGTCGCTTGGCATTCAGACTTTGAAATCAATTAAAATAGTGCTAATTTCCTCCTTTATTGCTTTTTCAGAGTTTAATCAAAATTAATTATTTTAACACTGACCAGTGTTTGATCTTTTCAAATATCTTTTAGTTTTGTTGGAATGACAGTCAGATATGCGTGGTATTAATTAAAATTCTGGAATAGTTGAGGCAGATGTAAAATGCTGGTATCTCATGGCCTTGGCCCAGAAATGCAAATATGGTATTTACACAGCTGGTCCTTCACTTTCAGTCTGTTTCTTTTTATCAAGTGAACATTCTGTGATTGGGATATTTAAAACACCTAGGATGACACTTTGTCAATATTTGCAGAGCATCTCAAATTCTAGTAAAGATCTCTGTACACGATATTTAATGATCTTGAATACCTATTGATTTTTGACACATTTATGGTTGCAATCAACTTAAAGTTTATCTCGCTCTCAGAGATGAAGTCATTTAGCCACAGGAGCTGTAGAGTGAATGATTGGGAAAGAAATAGTTCATGGGTATTGGTGACATTTCAAATCTTCTTTAAAATACCCCTATTGTAAGAAGAACAGAAATGGATAAAGCTCTGGAATAGATTGTTATCACATACTGCTGTGACTTTAATTCCACCACCACTACACTGCCAGCTATTTTCCCTACATGGTCATAATTATTTTTCAGAGGTGCTTAATTCTAATCGAAATAGATTGAATGGGGGAAGAATATATTCGATTTGCAATCAGTCTCCATTTCTCTCTTCTACTCCCAATGCAGCAACCCTGATTTTCTTTTCATATTATTATAGAGCACTGCTGGCTGAGTTTTATACAATCTATGAAGTGATGTGAAAATGGCGCAGGAGTATTAAACAAGCATAGCTAGATGGCTGTTCTCAAGATAACCCTACATTTTTTTGGTAAAAGTTGGTGAGATGTGCTGGGATAAAATAATTTGCACTTAAATACTTTTGCTGACTTCGCCAATGAAAATCAGCCTTGTCCTTTGCATCAGTGGAAGACAGAGGAAGGTCAAAGGATGAATTCTACTAGCTGTGAGAAGTTTCTGCAGGCTGAATTCCAACTGCATGATTAGCAGGACTCCCAACTCACGGCAAGATGTACTAGGAACAAAAAGTAGGCAAAATGTCTCAGACATCTGAAGAAGAAAAGTTCAGGAAAAGTTTGCCTAGCAGCCAAAATGGCTTTTTTTCTTATGCCCTCCCTATCAACCTCCTCCACTTTGCTTTCTTCTACTTGTCTTTTTGACAGCACCAACATAAAATAAGAATCTGAAAATGCAGATTTCATTTTGAAGAAATAATCAGCTGAAGAAAAAAGTCAGGAGCAGGGACTTTATGGGCAAGCAAAAGAGATCCATTATGGGAGTACTGTTGGGACTCCAAACAACTGAGGGTTAGGATTATTTTATGTTGTATGTCATATTCACCCCACAGGATAATAAAGAGGACTCTACTGATTTAAGACTTGAGTTTGTGAACTTTCTTCATCACATCTTGGAGCAGCAGGCTTCTTGTTTTTGAGGTTCCTGTGCTTTTCAGAGGATTCTTGGAAAAAGCGGGGGCCTTTAAAACAAACAAAGAAGCAAACAACTGTCCAGCTCATTCTTAATGACCTCCTGCAAATAACCTCCAGTAACCTTTTTCTCAAAACTTACCTTTCTGCAATAGTGACATGGGAGGCTACTCCAAAGCCTTATCAACAGGAAGTTTCCCATGCAAAGATCTTTGGGAATTGTAGTTTGTTGGTGCTTTGGGTTCCTGGTAAATTAAACCCATGTGAAGCTGCCACTAGTTTAGATCATCTATGATCTGATCTGATATTAGGTGGGTGGTTACTATGGATAGGATTCCTCCCTGTTTTCTTCAGTGGTTCCCAAATTGTGGAAGTGCCTCTCCAGAGAGGGTTTGATAGCTCCATCTCATTCTGTATTAGAAATGGTATCAAAAGCTGCCACGAGATTGAGAAGAAGTAACAGGGCCACACTCCCCCATCTCTTTTGTGATAAAGGCCATCTGTCAGGCCTACTAAGCCTGATTAATTTCTGAAACACAGCCTGTAGCAGATCTAGATGATCAGTCTCTTCCAGGAATACTGGTGGTCATTCCACAACCACCCTCTTCAGAGGCAGCCCTATGTACATTGGCATACCTCTCTCAATCCAACTGAGCTGGGAATCTGGTTAATCTGCTGATGGAATTTAAAGGTAAAGGTAAAGGACCCCTGACAGTTAAGTCCAGTCACAGATGACTCTGGGGTTTCGGCGCTCATCTCACTTTACAGGCCGAGGGAGCTGACATTTGTCCGCAGTCAGTTTTTCTGGGTCATGTGGCCAGCATGACTAAGCCGCTTTTGGTGCAACGGAACACCGAAACCAGAGCAGCGCACGGAAACGCTGTTTACCTTCCTGCCAGAGTGATACCTATTTATGTACTTGTACTTTTTTGCATGCTTTCAAACTGCTAGGTTGGCAGGAGCTGGGACTGAGCAACAGGAGCTCACCCCGTCACGGGGATTCGAACAGCCAATCTTCTGATTGGCAAGCCCAAGAGGCTCAGTGGTTTAGACCACAGCCCTACCTGTGTCCTTCTGATGGAACTTAAGCTAGCAGTAAAAAAAAGAAACCCCCCAAATGGGTAGGATGTGGAAAGGAGAGACTTTAACCTACTCCAAACCTCTTTCAGCTCAGTTATGTGAACCAGGAACCTGGAGGAACTTACACCAGTGAAAAAGGTAGTGGAAGTCAAACTTCCTGCCTATTGAGATCAAGCAGGTGTCTTCACTGTACTCCTTTCGACTCCTGTCAAAAGCACTCCTGTTTAGACAAGGCTACCCGGATGCTTAGAAAGTTGAGGGAATTTTAATCTCTCTTTTTTTTTGTATTTTAACTTTTGTGTGTTTTAAAGTAGAGTTGTATTTTTTTCCTTGATTTTAATGTTTTATCTTTTGTAAACTGCTTCGAGTGTTGTTGTTGTTGTTGTTACAAACAAGCAGTGTATAAATGTTATTAAATAAAGAAATAAGTAAAAAAGAACTATTTTAAAGGCTTGCTTCCCTTTGCCAGGCTCAGACCAACTCAGCCAACAGTAGCCCCCCACCTGAATAGTTATTAGAATAGGGGTAATGTATCTTGGCTTAACCTAAATTGGCATAATTTCTACTGACTTCCTACTCTTACTCTGTAAGTCTTCTGCTTTCCATATTTTAAAAATTTGGGTTGTAGTCTTTTTGGTGGGTTTTTGTGTGTGTGTTTTTTGGGAAGGAGATTTTTAAATAACAATTTTGCAGTGCTTTGCACATTATTTGTAGGAGATATAAATACTGTGATATATGACATATGTATGTTTGTATTCTTGGGAGAAAAACAATGACAAACCTAGACAGCATCTTAAAAAGCAGAGACATCACCTTGCCAACAAAGGTCCGTATAGTAAAAGCCATGGTTTTCCCAGTAGTGATGTATGGAAGTGAGAGCTGGACCATAAAGAAGGCTGATCGCCAAATAATTGATGCTTTTGAATTATGGTGCTGTAGGAGACTCTTGAGAGTCCCATGGACTGCAAGAAGATCAAACCTATCCATTCTGAAGGAAATCAGCCCTGAGTGCTCACTGGAAGGACAGATCGTGAAGCTGAGGCTCCAATACTTTGGCCACCTCATGAGAAGAGAAGAATCCCTGGAAAAGAATCTTATGTTGGGAAAGATGGAGGGCACAAGGAGAAGGGGAAGACAGAGGACGAGATGGTTGGACAGTGTTCTCGAAGCTACCAGCATGAGTTTGACCAAATTGTGGGAGGCAGTGGAAGACAGAAGTGCCTGGCGTGCTCTGGTCCATGGGGTCACAAAGAGTCGGACACAACTAAATGACTAAACAACAACAACAACATTAACAGTAATAATAAAGAAAAGACAACTATGTTTAGCAGATCATAATGCCTGCGCTAATATGCTTAATCAACCCTTTTATTGTCAAGGGCTGAAAGTAAAAATAGCAAATAGTTTCCATTAGTGCTCTGTATTGTTCTAAAAGTGCTCTGAAGCATTTGGGGCAGCATGGTGGTGGGCATATTGAGTGAGGGTGCTCTGACTTTACATTGTGGCATTATCCAGAGAAAATGAGAGCTTTGATTGGGATAGAAGCAAAGCTCTTCTTCTTTGTGCCCAGATCCTGTTTTTCCTAAATTCAATATGCCATGCATATTTAAATGCTGCTTTGCACTTCTGTAGCTCCTTTCATGTGGGAATAAATCAAAGTGCTTTTCAAATATTAATTCCAGCCTCACAAAGCACCTGTTTGCTTCAGTTCATACCTCTATCACTGAGGTTAAGGCATGTGCCCGATGTCACATATCAAGTCCCCGGCAAAACATTATATAAGGTCCCCTTTGAATCCAGTGTTGTCCTGCTTTGAATTTATACCAGTACTTCTTTAAATTCAGTTAATTAAATATATTCATTGTTCTGAAACGGTCAGCCTTAAGCCCAGAGTCCTACACTATCTGTGGCTCCTTTTAAACATTGTGGTTTACTGGCTCCTATTCTGGGTACAAAAAATAGGCAATTCCTCCTGGGATGCTACATACTGTAGAAATGACATTTAAAAGTTCCTTACCCTAATAGCTTGCAGCATCTGTAAAGCAGTGCTGCCGCTACCAGAGATATTCAAAGCTGGTGTGCAGGCATTGCACAGCAAAGCTTTTAAACGTTATGCTCGTCACATGGGCTACTGCCACTAGAGACATCTCAACCGTTTCTATGTGGGGGCCGTAATGTTTAAATTAGCCTCCGACAGAGTCAAGGAGGAGAGCTGCAAGAGAAGGGCTTGAATCTGAGCATAGCAACCAAAAAATTTAAAGTGGAAATAGTAAGTACTACTCCAGAGCTTCAACAGATTAGGTTTCAGACAGTGGAAAACACTGGTAAGAAGGGGAGCATGCAAATCAAAAGAAATAGGAGAGTCAATGATAATAGCAAGCTACTAACTGTAATCATACAGTTGGGAGAAACATCCAGTCTGTTTGTATCTCCCATGCATTCAGTGAACATGTGAATACAGAGTGTGATCAAGCCCACTAACTCCACAACCAAATACTGAAGTGCTCTCTGGTCAATCAGAATTCCCGCTCACATGGAGCATACATTTATATGCACAGAGGCTCTCTTTTACAGTACTGCAATGCAGACCCTCCAAGTGTCCCTATTTTCCACGGACAGTCCCAGATTTACAGAGGCCGTCCTGCTTTTTTATTTGATCCCGGAATGTCCCACTTTTTCTTAGGAAGTCCCTAATTTCATTGGAGAAATGTTGGCAGGTATGGAGTTATGTGACCTCCAAGCCAAGGAGATAAGTAACTATATAACCTTTAGAAGACATCTGAAGCCAGCCCTGTATAGGGAAGTTTTTTTTTAACGTTTAATGCTTTGTTATGTTTTTATATATGTTGAAAACTGCCGAATGTAGCTGGGGCAGCCCAGTCAGATGGGTGGGGTATAAATAGTAAAGTGATGATGATTATGATGGAATAAGACATCCCTATTTTCATCGGAGAAATGTTGGAGGGAATAGTAATGCAAAAAGTCCAGCTGTTGGGGATGTGGAACCAGGCACACTGGCATTAGGGCATGGCAAGCAGGTATGATTCTGTTCCCTCCTCACTGAATGCATTTGGCAGTGGCTGATGAAACCTAATGACAAATTCTCATGTGAGGTTCTGCGTTATGTGTATGACCAAAAATATAATAGTAACTCCTGAAACTAGTTTAGAAACAGGGGTGGTGGTTGCGTGGGCTACCAAACCAACAACAAATGGCCTAGCTTTGATCCTCTAATAATGTTTAGCTATGTCCATGAATTAAATCTTCCACAACTTCTCCACTTTTTATATTTGACCCTTTTTATTAAAAAAGTTGCAATTATGATATATTAGAATCTTAAGCAAGCCCCGCTGCTTTTGACAGGGATCAGCTTCACTTGGGATCTCATTATCAGGCATTCCCAAGTCGAAGGAAGCCCTGTGGGGCATACACTTGGCACCAAATATAGACAGCAACAAATGCAAGACAAATGCCAAGGAACAATCAGGCTCAGATTGTGCACCCAATTGCTCCTTGGCAGCGGGTTTCATTCAGCTGCTTTCAACGGGGATTGGTTCTGCTCGCAAGCTCTGATCAGGAGCTCCCAAGTGGAACCAATCCCAGCATGGCTTGCATTCAGTGCCAAATTTAAACAGCACCAAATGCAATCCCTGCTGCAAAGGAAGACTTTGCAGTTCCCAATTGTTTCCTGACAGCTGTGACTTTACTTGTTCCACACCTGAAGTCACATAGCATCAGGTGAGTGACATTTGAGCATAGATATAGTCCCCCCCCCCCTTTTCAGTATGCAAATCCTTCCAAGCCAATCTACAGGTAACATAAAAATACCTTAATGAAATCAGAAGAAAACCATATCAAAACATGTCAAGTCATCAGGAGCTTTTCCATAATGCATTTGGTGGTAGATGGCCCTGTGGAAGGTTAGTCTAATGCCTGTCTCTCTTGCACACCTGTTTTTCACCACAATGTAGTTGGTGCTAGATGCCTCAGTGGGGAGCAGGCCCTGAGTTTTCCCTCCCCATGTCATGTGTTGCATGGCAAGACCCCCAAGCCGATCCCCCATTAGAATAATGAAATTAACACAGACACGGATATTTTGTTTAATGTTTTTGGGCAAAATTTTGGCCACAATTTTATTGATTATAGGAATGAGAGCTGTATTGGCTTAGGCATTGGCAAGACTATATCTGACTCCTGCCCACTTTGCAGGAAGTCTGTAAGGGTAAACCACCCAAAGGGAAACTGCTTCGGGGGAACCTGCCTGCATCTACCCTGGTAGCCCCTCAAGCAGACTTTGGACAGGATCCAGGCCCCAGATTCCTTTAACGGAATACCCTTGAAACTGGAGGGGCAGGTGATGGCTGACCTCCCCTCCCCCATTCAACAACAAGCCAATGCCTTACCAAACCTTACAAAGTTGTGGTGATTGCTACGAGGTAGGCAAAAACCAAGTGGCCCGTGCCAATTTGCCAAATGGAAAAAATTCCTACCCGGTCCCTGACTAGAGACAGGCAACCAACTGAAGCCCAAAGCAAGGCCAAAGGACACTTAAATTAAAGGGAGGGTGGGCGAGTGTTAGGCAGCGTGAAGCAGGAGCCTGGCACACATCGCGCTGCCACTTTTATACTTCCCCCCACAATCACCCTTCAAAATGATTGGGCCTAGGTGATTGTGGTGCCACCCTGGAGTTAGGATGGGCTGAACCGTTGAGGGTCTGCCTGCAACCAGGACCATCTATTAAGATGATCCCATTTCTTGAATTCGGAGACTGTTTCAGGGTGGGTGCAAAACTGGAAGTCTAGTGAAACATACCACAGGTTGTGGCAGTAGTGTGCCTCTCAGCAGCCACCCAGTGGAGTTTGTTTTCTTTACCCAAAGGCTTGTTTGCCCAATTCTACATCATAACACCATCACAGAGAGGGTTGGCATCTGCCTACCAACAGTCACAAAGAAGACAGAATGCTGCTGCCACCTTTGCAAAATATAGGAGGTAGTGAAGAATAGTAGGAAGAGGTTAGTGGCTTCTTGGTGAAAGGGGAGGCCAAACCATCCTATGGTTTTGCTGGAAGTTTTCTTTGCAGCGTGTTTGGGTCAGGATTAGCTTAAAGGGAGAAAGAGTGGGGGGTTGTGCTAAGGTCACTTTTGGCCACAAGGGATGAGGACTTTTCTGTGGTGGCCCCATGATTGTGGAATTCTGTCCTGAGAGAAACAGTGAACCCCCTCATTCCAGACAAC
The DNA here is from genome assembly GCF_964188315.1 of Podarcis muralis. Taxonomy (NCBI): domain Eukaryota; kingdom Metazoa; phylum Chordata; class Lepidosauria; order Squamata; family Lacertidae; genus Podarcis; species Podarcis muralis. The sequence goes on along the minus strand of NC_135663.1, from coordinate 34,471,166 downwards.
AGATGAAATTTATTTATTTATTTATTTATTTATTTATTATTTAACAAGATGTATATATTGCTTGATTATAGTAAAACATCTAGGCACTTTGATAAGATACTGTTGCTATTATTACTAGTGTATTTTTTTGCTATTTTGTATGCTTTTAAAAATGTATGTGTTGTAAGTGTCCGTAAAAAGAGGGCATTTTGAAGAGCATTCAAATAAGTTGAATGAATGACTAAATAAACTTGTGTGACACTGAAAATTCATCATACTGGAACAGGGATATAGGGATTGAATGATTTTGCAAAAAGCCCCTCCTAGCAATAATCACTGTTGAGGTGCAACATCAGTGTAATCTTAGCAGAAGCATGGAAGCAATTTCTTCACCAAATCAATAAAGATTTTAATCCCAGAAAGCTGTGGAAAGGTATAAAAATATTATTTAGTGCAAATAAGTTTCCTTGCAGAACATTCCAGATCCTTGCTATGCAAGCAAGTAAATGATTAGAAAAGATGTTGGCTGCTGTGTCATATACCAGTTTTGTTTGTATATTGAATTTACATTAAAATGTAGTTTCTCTTCATTCAAAATAGTACTTAGTGTACATGTCACAATACTGAAATATGGAATTTGCTTGGCAGAAAACATATGCGGTCTCACACATACAAATGTGTTGAAAAGAACTTCATTGATCTTGAACATTTTGGCACATTCAGATGCATGTCACACAACTGTGTACTGAATCATTTCATCCATATTTTATTTCTCATTTATGTATATCACTAAGTCTGCAAAATTAAATTACTGATTCCCTTGTGATCTGCCCCATTTTCCCCCAATTTTCTACAGCACCACAGTCATTGAAAACTATCATAAAATTAAAGCAATATATACAAGATAATACTATATGCTAATATATAAAACAATTCTGTATACTAATATCAAATTCATTCTCCAAGTATGTATCCTTATGGAGCCAACAGCACCATCAATGCACAAAAGGGAAATGTTAACAGACTTGAAGAGTGTCAAGGATTTTAGTGGAACAAAATAACTTTAGAAAAGGACCCTCAAAGGAACATAGCCAAAAATAGTACAATGGGAACTGAGCATGCACATTTTGCATGGAAAGCTGAATGGTGGCCACAGGATGGAGATAGAAAATCAGAAGGTGAATGGGGTATCCTGTGAAAAGGTATGGCTGGCTGGAATCCTGAACAGGAATGCTTCACTGCAGCATTTTGTTGTACAGTTATTACTCCAAAGCTATGAGTTAAGTTGAAAATGGTATGCATCTGAAATGTTAAACAGAACAGTTTCTAACTGGTTTTGACAATTTAATACAGTGGTGCCTCGCAAGACGAAAATAATCCGTTCCGCGAGTCTCTTCGCCTAGCGGTTTTTTCATCTTGCGAAGCAACCCTATTAGCGGCTTAGCGGATTAGCGCTATTAGCGGTTTAGCGGCTTAGCGGCTTAGCGGCTATTAAAGGCTTAGCGGCTTAGCGGCTAAAAGGCTATTAGCGGCTTAGCGGCTTAGAAAAAGGGGGGAAGCGGAAAAAAATTGCAAGACTCGCAAGACGTTTTCAGCTTGCGAAGCAAGCCCATAGGGAAAATCGTCTTGCGAAGCAACTCAAAAACGGAAAACCCTTTCGTCTAGCGGGTTTTTCGTCTTGCGAGGCATTCGTCTTGCGGGGCACCACTGTATTTTCATCATTTGTTGTTGTGACCATGATATGTGGTTCTCCAGGTGGGACAGGGCCGCTATGCTAGCTTCCTGGCAGGTTAGTCATGGTTGCTTATTGGGAGGGATAGGAAGAAGTGGCAGGGAAGTCTCTGTGGTGCAAACACACTGACAGAAGCATTGGATTGGCTCTGCTGGTGTGTCTGCACTGCACCAACCTCCCTGCTGCCTTGCACATCCCCGTCTGGGTAAGCCATAGTGATCCACCTGCCAGGAAGCTAGTGTAGTGGCTCCAGCCAACCCAGCTAGTGGCATCTGGTGAACAATGCGAAATGATGAACTGATTTGCACAACAGGACATTGAAATTCAGTCCAAAGCAGTGTACCAAGGGTAATTGCACTAGAGCTACAGGAAGATGCTGTTGAATGTGTTGGGCCCCAGAAGCAGTAGACCTCCCTATATTTTCCTTTAGGAGCTCAGTTCTTTATTGGTTTGTTCTCTGATATCATGGGGAGAGACCCAAAGGCCAGACAGAGAGGCCTGGGCACATTCATCACCTGGTGTGATATCAGTGCCAAGTGGGAAGGAACTTATGTAATTATTGTGTAGAATACTACCTGTATCATTAAAGCTCTCTCTCCCTCTTTATGTTCCTAGTTTCCATGTAACATTGTGAGCCATTTTTATATTTTTCAAGTAAACTTGGTTTGTTGGCCTGTGAATGTACCATATATTTGCTGCAGATGTGACCCAACACTATAGATACAGCCGTGAATCAGTCAGTAAGGCCTGGTATGTTTATGAGAGTGATTTATTTAGTAAGTTTATATTCCACCTTTTTGTGACATTCAAGGCAACTATCTGTCATCCCCCCCCCCCATTTCATATAGCACACAAGGTAATATATCTGCTAATTTAAACACACACAGAGGTTTCATTGCTTGCCATTTATAACATTGAACTTTGAAGCCGAGTCCTGTTTTAAAGCAATTGGAGGTGTAGGACAGTACTTGAACAATGGCAAGTTTTCTCAGGAGAGGGCGAAAGAATTACATTTTCTATATAGACACTCACTTTTATGAGATGTGCTCATCAATAGTCATCTAATTTCTTTTAGACTACTGATTAATCCTCCTAGAGATCAAAACGATTGGCAACTTGGAATAGTTTCTCTCCCAGTGGAACAGAAGAGCCTGATAAAGGCAGTGGGGGGAGAGAAAAGAGATGACTTAAATGTCCTGGGGGATCAGAATACTAAGATTAGCAAAGATACGTAGGAGGAATGAAAATTCACATATGCCTGTTCAAGAAGAAATGAATGACATTTAGGTAGTATATTCACGATGTATAATTATTTTCTGGACATGCTGAAACAACGGAGGGGGTAAAGGAAGCCTGCGTAACCTAATTTGATAGCCTTGGATGTTCCATAGGTAACCATAAGACTATTTTTTTCTAATTGCAGATCAAAGGGTGAAATTCATTTTGGTGCTTTTCTTTTCATATGTGCATTTTCTGTTTTCCTCTGAGTTCCGGGCCTCTTTAAGTTCTGTCTCTGACAGTGTGACCCCATAAAGATATCTGCTCAGAAGTTATCCCCAGGGAGTTCTATGTGTCTTACTCTTGAGTATGTTTGTATAGGATAGCAGAGTAAATTGCCTCCAACTTAGACACAAAACACAAAATTTAGAAAGGCCAGTAGTGAAATACTAAAGTGTGTGGTTTGCTTTGACAGTAGGGATGTCATATTGGTTAAAAATTGCTTTAGTTTCAAGGGGTGGAGCCGAGAGGGTTTGAGGCAGAAAGGGAGGGGCCATGGACTCCACCTGTGCCCAAGGGCCTATAGAAATCTGGGCTTGGGTGGCCTGGAGTATTTACTTGTCCTCTGGAAGGATGAACACAGGGAAGTTGTTCCTTGGGATTTCACTGTGATGTACTGGTGTTATATAAGTATGTCTATTGATCTAGAATGTCTTCCTTTCACAAGACTAGCACAGGCCAGGACAGAATAGCTTTCTGCATTTATTTTTCATTTAACAGGATTTATATTGAAATCTCTAAGCACGATACATTGAAACCTCTAAGCACGATACATTAAATACACACAAAAGTTACTTATAAAATCAGATGTTAAAAACAAATTAGTCTAAACCTTTTCAAAATAAAATCAGCAGTTTTAAAAATGTACTATGCAGTTTTTAAAATGTACTATATAAAATAAAATTATCAATTAAAATACAACTCAGGTTTACATGACTTGCTTAAGCAAAGTAAATTTTTAGCTGGTGCCAAAACTTGCTTGGCTCCTGCCTAACAATGAACATGTTTTGTAAAAGTTGGAGTCCAGTACAAAACAAACAAACAAGCAAATGCCTTCAGTTGTGATTCACTTCTGCAGCAGGAAATTCTGCTCTGGAGGTATAAATAACATTGCACCACCTTGGAGTAAGATGAACAAGTTTACCTAAGGAATTCCCTATAGTTGTGTCCTGCTGACCTGCCCTAGAATCCCAGATCTATCAATGAACATGATGAAATGATCCAAGTGGACAAGAATTATAAATATCTGAGATGCTCTAAAATTGGTATCATGCAGGCCAGGCATTTATGACTGCTTTTCTCACTGGAGTAGACAGTATTTTTTGTTGTTATTCTGGAGGCTGCTAAAACAGGTCCATCAATCATAATAAAAATGGAGCTGGGGGTGGAGCTTAAATTGCAAGTTTTTATGAGTAAGGCACTGCCAATTAATTTTGCCTGACTTTGAATAATTATGAGTTTCTGTTCTTCCTGCATTATGATCTTTTATCATAAGCATGACTTCTAGGAACAGCTCCCCGGGAAAAAAATCAAAGAGTCAAGAATAACTGCACGTCTTTTATCCAAAGGGGTCTGAATGATAATTGTGTCTAAACTTCTAGAAAGTAAATATGAATACATACCAATAGTTTTTCATTCGGTATTTATTTAAACAGAGATGCTATCAATTTGTGCACTATATTTTTAGTCACTTCTGCTGCAGAGCAGGGGATAACGGTATTGGAAACTGCATCTCAGTGAATTTAGGGCAGCACAACTGGTTGCACCACACTGGGTACCAAGCCTATGGGGTGCAGCAGGACATTACAAGCATGACATAGTGAACTGAGGAGAATGGAAGGCAAGAGGTGGGGTGGCACCATATTTGGGAGCCACTGAAATTTGAAAGACCAGTCTGCCCCTGCCAAACCCAGACCAATGTTAATGAAGTTTAACTGTGTGACATCTGAATTGACTAAGCATAATTGTATATGTTTATCTGCCTTCAGAGACCTAGAGGAGTCTGTAGAGAAAGAGGAGTGCAGGACAGACAGAAAGTGAAAGAAGACAAGTGGCTGATGCCTTTACATTTATGAGCTAAACCCCCAAAGTTTGGGTTTTAACTTATCTTGGTTAACACAAACCATGATTTGTGATGATGACTGATTTGAGCCCTTGTGCGTGTGTGCAGATGTGCACACACACACGTCTCAAACACTCTTAGCTTGGATTGAAGCACTAGGAATATTGACGGATCAGCAAACACTCCTCTTAGCTTTCTTGGAGAATATTCTCAGAGTTTTCTTCCATCTTGTAATATTGCTGCATGCATACAAGCCTGTGTCTTTTTGTGAGGCTGCTTGGCAGCTGTATGCATGAATGAGAGTCACTCTGAAATTCAGTCACCATAATTCCACCAAAACAAACACATCTGGGAACAAAAAGAAAAGGGTTTTGAATCTCAATAGAGAACAGGAACTGCATCTCTCTCTCTCTCTCTCTCTCTCTCTCTCTCTCTCTCTCTCTCTCTGTGTGTGTGTGTGTGTGTGTATATGTCTGTCTGTCTGTCTGTCTCTGTCTCCCTGTTGAGAGAATGGATCTAGTGGAGAGAAGATACCAAACAAAAATGAATTTCGTCTCTTGTCCAATCACATAATGCACAGCAGTTACTGAGAGAGGGATTGACATGGACGTTCCTCTGTGCATGTACCTACAATGCTACTGTCTTAATAGCTCACATAGAGCCTCTTCAGCTGTTAATGCTCCTGTGGAGCACGGATCAGGGACACATTATTTAACCCACTCCACACCTTTGCACAGTGTGACTGTACCCAGAGAGACTGTACTGTAAAAAAGCTTCCTTGTGATCTGGAACCATGCGTGTTATAGAAGTCCCTCAACACAGTCAAGAGCAGCTGGTGAAGAGGTGGCAGCACTCTGCACCTGGTCTCCCAGCAACAGAGTCACTGTCACTTACTAGGAAGGAGAGAAGCAGTTATACCGTGTATGCAGATCCTAGGTGTGGGGCTCCTTGGTTCCTGGTGGCATTGAGACGACTATTGAGCTGAAAGCTAAAAGCCCACTGCCCACTTCAGATTTTTGCATTAATCACACAAAAGTTCGGGGGGGGGGTACCCAGTGTGTAGGGGATGTTGGGGGGGAAGGCTGATGCATATGCTCCTGGCTCACTAAACACTTTTAACCATGAATGATCAAGCTGAATGCCAGAACAGGATTCTTGAATTCAACTGGACGGCTTGATAAGAAAATGGGTCATTTCAGATATGGTACCTGAATTTGGGAATGCTCTCCTGAGAGATCCACTGGTCGTTGTGGTGGTGAGCTTACACTGATTGGCAATGTCTTGCCTATATTTGCAAGAATTTGGGCTAAGTGAAAACTGATTTTTCTTTATTGATATGTTGGAGCTTATTTTTTTATGACTGTTGGGTATTTCTTAAAGAAAGAAAAAATGTTATTTCTTTCAGACCACTCCTACAGGTCCCCTGTCGTGATTCTGTGATGCTATAAAGTTTTTGTTATCCTCCAAGATACACTTTGTCCTTCTTAAATACTACTCTGAGGCTAACTTTAATCTTAAAAAAGGTAAAGGTACCCCCTGACCATTAGGTCCAGTCATGGACAACTCTGGGGTTGTGGCGCTTGTCTCACTCTGTAGGCCGAGGGAGCCAGCGTTTGTCCGCAGACAGCTTCCAGGTCATGTGGCCTGCATGACTAAGCCGCTTCTGGCGAACCAGAGCAGCACACGGAAACACCGTTTACCTTCCCGCTGGAGCGGTACCTATTTATCTACTTGCAGTTGACGTGCTTTTGAACTGCTAGGTGGGCAGGAGCTGGGACCCAACAACGGGAGCTCACCCTGTCGTGGGGATTTGAACCGGCAACCTTCTGATCGGCAAGCCCTAGGCTCTGTGGCTTAGACCACAGCGCCACCCACGTCCTCAACTTTAATCTTAGTTATACCTAAAAACACCAGTGGGTATGTACTGCTCTATCCACAAATTTAGCAACTTGCATGATAAATTGAAACATTATTTTTTTAAAAAAAAACTTTGTACAAAGGGAATTCTGCATATCTGTATACAGATATAATATTGCTCTGCCAGATTTCTGTTTTGCTATCATTGTTTCCAGAAGTATAGATGTGTGATAATAGTGTGGGGTTTGAAAAAAGGTGCTATTTCCTTTTGAGTGGGCTATCCTTTTCCGTTTTATTCCGCTTTTATGAACTGCATTCCACCTTTAAGAAATTGCCTACTCAAAAACAATCCAGACAATCCAGAGTACTCAAGCTTGCCAAGAACAATCTGATAATTTTAAGCCTGCGTTGGTTTTGCTGCCTCCATTCTCATCTTAAAAGCACACCAAATATATGCCCACTTTTCTGTAGAGACTTTGTGATTAACATTGTGTACATTTCAAGCTGTCTCCTGAAATCTGTACCAGAAAGAAACTGCTCTGAGAGTTTTAAAGAACAGGACCTGATGGGTAGTTACTGTTCCAGGACAGAGTGAAACTGACAGGTGTCACATTGAACTATGCATACAGCCGAATACTTATATATAATTGCCAATGCTAATTAATATCTTGTAAATTTGGATTTTTACCCGCAGGTCCAGGATGAGTTACAACATTAGAGACAAGTAATCAGAATACTTAACAAAAGCCTAACCACTAAAGGAATGCCTAGCTTACTCCTAGCAACCAAGTACTTGCATAAATTAAAAAGGCCTTACATGTCTTCTTGAAGATTATTGGGCCATTGTTTTGGTAGACTTTGATTTCCTGATTTTGAGGAGGGGCTAATAAGAGTGCCTATGCCCTTGTTATTCAGGTATTGTGTATGCAGGTAGAAACTAAATGATATTTCTTGGCTGACCATGGTTATTTATTTAATTGGATTATAGGCCCTATGGACAATCAAATATACGTTGATTATTCTACTCTACCCACTATTCCTCACTACCAAAAAATGTCAGTCTGAGTAAAAATGCCTTACACAATTGACTTTGTGTTTGATCTTCAGCACATGTACACAAGGATTTTCTGATCCAGCTTTCCTTATTTGTGAAATCACTTATTGCTAATAGGACACAATTTGCTTGACTGCTATTATCATGGCCAAATCAAGCTATTTGAACACTAGCATACATGCTGCTGTTGTTTTTTTGCAGGAAAAAAACATGAACACGTTAATAGTCACCTTTTTGCTGTACCACACGAACAGTGTCTATTCCAAGCTAATGATTCTGTGAAAACAGATTGTTTGTGGAAAGCCTGGAACCCAGCTGAGACCCTTCTTGGAATAAATAGATGGTCTTCAGTACTTGCAAAAGTAATTAGGAAAAAGAACACCAACAATGCTATTGACCTCCAGCAACTGATAGATAAAGACAAAAATACCTCAGAGTTATTGTAGAAGACAAGCTATAAACAAGTTCATTAGCTTATAATGAGCAAACACTGTTTTTGAAGGTGTCAGAAGAAATTGGCTGATAGGCCATATCTCTGATGCATATGTATAAAGGCTTTGCACTGATCATAAGAGTTGGTTTGGATCCCTATTTGCTGATTTAGAAAACAGCCTACTTTGATCTGAAGCACCTTCGAGACTGCCTGATTCAGCTCAGAATCCAAGTCTGAAAGTCCAAGTGGAAAAACAAAACTACATTCTCTCTTGCTCTCTTTCTCCCTCACCCCCTTCTCTATTATGGAGAAATCAAAATGCATTTAGTGGGTAGAATTTGCATTCATAATAGCTCCTGCATGGTGCATACATCCTCCCCAGTGAACTATATACAACTTTTTAATTTTAGCAGAATTGAATGAAATTTGCAGGCAGGTAGCCCCATCTGATTGGATTAATCCTGCTAAACTTCAGAATAATAGCTGCAGCAGTTTTTGCAAAAGAACACTCTTTAAAGTTTAGAGGCTGGCTGAAAAAGGAATCCCTTATCCCACTACCCCCAATGTTTTGTGGGTAGTTGTTTTGAATATACATGAGAGAAGTGCCTGTAGTTTTTTTTGTTTGTTTTTAAGAAGCTTGTCAAAATGCCTTTTTTGCCTAGGAGTTTATAAGCTGGTTTGCAGGGAGGTGAATAAAAGGGATTCCCTTACCTTCCTGCTAAAATCTTTGTCTGTGGGCACTGATTCAGTTGTGTAGGTGGTGGTGAGACACGAGTGGCGCTGTGATCTAAACCACCAAGCCTCTTGGTCTTGCTGATCACAAGGTCAGCAGTTTGAATCTGCACAATGGGATGAGCTCCTGTTGCTCTGTCCCAGCTCCTGCCAACCTAGCAGTTCGACAGCATACCAGTGCAAAAAGATATATAGGTACCACTGAAACGGGAAGGCAAATGGCATTTTCAGGCACTCTAGCTTCCATCACGGTGTTCTGTTGCATCAAAAGTGATTGGGTCATGCTGGCCACATGACCAGGAAAGCTGTCTGCAGACAAACATTGGCTCCCTCTGCCTGAAAGCAGAGATGAGGCCACACCCCAAAGCCAAATTCAACTACACTTAACTGTCCAGGGGCCCTTTAGCTTTTTACCTTGGTGTAGGTGGCCTAGGAGATCGTACTAGACACACTGTGTATGTAGGACACATTTTTAAGAGACTTGTAAATTAATACAAAAAATCTAGAATCTAGAATGGTAACATCATGTGGACAGGGTATGCAAGATTTTAAGCACTGGAATTATGTGCTCTCGGTAGTCTGTACTCACCAGCAGTATAGCTGTAGCATTTTGCATCATCTGGAACTCCCAGTGCAGGCCCAAAGGTAGAGCACATTGCAACCATCAAATCTTCAGATGAACAATGCATGAATCACTGCAGCCCAATATCCTTGTAGAGGAACACTTTGGTTAGTGTACCAGTTGGAAATGGTAAAAGGCATTCCAACCATTGAGGCTCCAGCAACAAAGATGGATCCAAGAGCATTTTGCAAACTATGAACTTGTTCATTAAGAAAGAGTGCAACCCCATCCAGAACAGGCAACTTGCCCAACTCCTGAATATGAGATCCACCCACCAACACTATCTCCATCTCCTCAGAGTTCATACTTAGTTTATTGACCCTCATCTGGTCCATACTGCACACAGACATTCCATATCATATCCAGCCCCTTGGACTCAGCTGTTATGGATAAATAGAAATGTATGCCATCTGAATATGATGACACTTTGTCCCCAAGCTCCTATTGACCACTTCCAATGGTTTCATGTAGCTGTAGAAAAGTTTATAGGCTTGAGCCAATAAGAAGGCAGTGGGGTTGTAGCTCATTTAAGTGAGGATTTAGTTATGTCCTTGTAGCCCATCCCATTGAAACATCCCCATCCAGAATATATCACAGTCAAGTCTCAAGGTTAAAAAAGAGAGAAAGAGTTGAACTGCAGTTGCTAGGTCCAGACAGGGTCACAGCCCCCCCTTTTTTTTGCCAGATTTTGTGCTTCATATGATATGCCAGAGAATAACCCACATTTTGTTAGAAACATTTGGGTTCTTTTATATTTAAAAAGCTTTTTATTGTAGCTTTCTCCCTGCACCCCGCAAAACTGTGTCAATTTAGATCTATGTTGTTTTATAATGTATCAGTGTGGTTGTTTTTTCATGATGATAACGCTGCAATAAAAATAAGTCACTGCAAAACAAAACCATTTTCAAGCTAATTGAAACAGTCAAAGTGAACACAATGATAAATAAACGCTAAATGACAGCTCCATTATAGGATTCTGATATATACAGAAGGACAAATAAGGGCTAGATTTGAAAAGCTGATAGCAGAGTTTCCTATGAGTATTAAAAAAAAGACTGATTCCAACAAGTGATGCTTGATGATAAAGTGTGTACTGTGAGTACTGTAGCAGTTTATTTAGGTCAATCATAGGGCAACATAATAAGGGCCATAGTATTTCCACAGAACCAAGCTTTCCCCCACATATCTTCAAGTAAGAAAATGAAAGCTAATGCATTCTGGAATATTCTTTTGAGCTTCAAGTAAACATGCAAAATAAATGAACCATTAAAAGGGCATGTGTACCAAAATGAGGGTTCTGTACCACAGTAATTTATAAACTGGTGTAAAGTTGTTTTCTTTTATTCAGATTCCTTTTGATTGGGCTAATCTATAAATACAGAAATAACTGCATAACAAACATGAAAATTCATTGCTAAGCACTTATAGTATCATTAAAGAGGTCAGCTTAATCAGATTGCCCTGCTGCATATACCAAACTTCCTATTGTTGCAGAAGGGCAAATTTATTGTAACGGTGTTGGTAAAACTGTTTTATGTCACACTTTGCCTCTTGGTTGCATGTATTCACAAAGGAGACAATCCATCAAGCATTGCAACCATGCAGCTTTAGTTCACAGGGGCAGTTTTTTGTGAATTGTACCCAACGCATTTCAACAAATATGAAATATCAATCTGTGGCTTTTGATCAAAGGCTTTTCAGACTGTTTTGGAGGTTTGGAAGTTGCTCATTCCCCAAGAGCAACTGCAAACACTGAAAGTCAAATTACATTAAAGGGTAAAGGTAAAGGGACCCCTGACCATTAGGTCCAGTCATGACCGACTCTGGGGTTGCGGTACTCATCTCGCTTTACTGGCCGAGGGAGCCGGCGTACAGCTTCCGGGTCATGTGGCCAGCATGACTAAGCCGCTTCTGGTGAACCAGAGCAGCACACAGAAACGCCATTTACCTTCCCACCGGAGTGGTACCTATTTATCTACTTGCACTTTGACGTGCTTTCGAACTGCTAGGTTGGCAGGAGCAGGGACCGAGCAATGGGAGCTCATCCCATCGCGGGGATTCGAACTGCCGACCAGCTGATCAGCAAGTCCTAGGCTCTGTGGTTTAACCCACAGCACCACCCGCGCCGCTCAAATTACATTACATGCAAGCAAATGTGGAATTGTAGCACTATGGTCCTTTTATAATGGAAGAACCATTTTATGACAGGAGCATGAGGACTGGAGAAGCAGTGGGTGGAGTGCTAAGCCTTCACCTGTGCACTGTTATTCCAATCCACCTGCCACGTGCCCTTTCTTCAGCAGGGCTTCAAATATTCATTTGCCCTTGAAAACATGGCATGAGAGAAAAGCCACTAGAGAGAGATGATTTACCGTACAGTGAATTAAAAAAATCAGGGAATGGGTTAAGCCACCTACTGCTAACCTAGTGCCCTCCAAATGTTGGATTATAATTCCAAAGAGCATTGTTTACTGACTGGGGCTCTTGGGAGTTGTAGTCCAACAACATCTCTAGAGGGCAAGAGGTTGGCAATGAGAGATCCTATTTGTCCCTGCCCTCCCCCTTACTGTCCTCTCCACACTAGCACAACCCTGCTGCTCAAGCTGGCTACAGTGGAAGGTGGAGGGCAGGGTGATCAGGTCTGGATTGGGCCTAATGCTGTCACATGATGGTTATGAAACCAGTTTAATGTCCAGTGGATACTGGGCTGGCTCAGCCCCTTCCTGCCTCCAGAACACTCTATTTGGGGGGCTTTCCACCAATTACTGTGAGCAGATATTCATCTACAGTACGACCTACACACTCGTGTCAGCCAGTTGGCAGGAAATGTTTTTACCTAGGAAACCTGGATGGAAGGACACCTCCACATAATCATACACCCTCAGCTTGGTCTAACGGAGATTTGGATTGAATTGTTTTGCCCATATAGTATGGCTATAAAGTGTTATTAGCCAAGCATTTTCCTCCTGGACTGAATGTTTTGCCATCGCTTTCTTAAAATTTGTTGTTGTTGTTTAGTCGTGTCCTACTCTTCGTGACCCCATGGACCAGAGCACACAAGGCACTCCTGTCTTCCACTGCCTCCTGCAGTTTGGTCAGACTCATGTTTGTAGCTTCGAGAACACTGTCCAACCATCTTGTCCTCTGTCATCCCCTTCTCCTTGTGCCCTCCATCTTTCCCAACATCAGGGTCTTTTCCAGGGAGTCTTCTCTTCTCATGAGGTGGCCAAAGTATTGGAGCCTCAGCTTCACGATCTGTCCTTCCAGTGAGCACTCAGGTCTAATTTCCTTAAGAATGGATAGATTTGATCTTCTTGCAGTCCATGGGACTCTCAATAGTCTCCTTCAGCACCATAATTCAAAAGCATCAATTCTTTGGCGATCAGCCTTCTTTATGGTCCAGCTCTCACTTCCATAAATCACTACTGGGAAAACCATGGCTTTAACTATACGGACCTTTGTTGGCAAGGTGATGTCTCTGCTTTTTAAGATGCTGTTCTTAAAATTAGGGATAGAAAAGCTGTCCCCCCGTCCCCCGCCCAACTCAAGTAAAAGCAACCGAAAGAAAATCTGACCTAAAGACAAACATACTTTGAACTCAAAATGTTCTGTTTAGGTAAAAGATCTCTAGAAATGTTGAAGTAAATTGTTATTTATTTGCCAGGATTAAGGAACTTTCTTAAGTGACAGTTGAGGTAAACTTGCAGAATTCTACCATGGTGAAGCTTCTGTGAGTAAATTTAGGATAAATTGCTTCATAAGAGTTTCAGAGAGTTACGTATCTATCCTTACCCCACCTCCCTCAAGCTATCACAGTGTGTTTGAATACACTTCTTTAAAATTATGGTACTTTCCCTTGTAGAAGTTTTGGGTATAGTGAAAGAAGTCTGTAATACCCATATAACTCCTAGCATAACATTTCAGGAGCACAGTGGGGATTCCATTATAAATGTATAGATAGTTTTCCCACATATCTCCCATCTGTACTTTGTTCTACTGATACCCATGTACTTTTCTGGCATATATTTAATTGTTTTAATCTGTTTGTCACCCAGAGTGCTCTGGTTATCATTGGTGTCTGCTAAATGTAATAATACTGTAAATACATCATAATCACTGAAAAATACTGCTCATTTGCCCAACACCAGAGCACATACCCTCAGCTCACATGCTGAAGATATTAAAGGAAAACATTAAAAGGTTGGGGGGGGGGACATATTGCATTATGCAGAGCATCAAATCTTCTCATCCCTTTCCCTTAATAATACACTGTTTGTTTCATTACTAAACTAGTCCCTTAGTTCCTTTTTTATTGCTTTTGCTAGCAATTTGGATGGAACATTACTCGCCTTCTAGGCCTTCCCTATTCCCAGATATCTCCCAATTCCTGTAAATATTTGTGGTTTTCCTAACACAGATGTTGCTGTATTTAACTTTCACATGCCCTAGTGATCAATGAAGTCTGTGGCAAAGCAAGTATGCACATAAACCGAAAATGAATTCTGACAATGTGTGGGATTTTAGAACATAGGGAGCGATCTTATACTATCAAAGCCCTGATCCATCTAACAGCTAGTACTGCCTACACCGACTGGCTGCAGCACTCCTTCGCTTCAAAAAAGACCATTTCCTCGTCCTGCCTCTGGATTTCAGACATTAAGCTGTAATGCTCCCCCCCCCCCCCGTGATCTACCTTTGAGCACCAGTGCAATTAGGTAATTTGGGGCTTTGAACTTACCATCTTATGGGAGATGCACTTAGATGATGGTGTGTATTACTTTATTTATTATGTTTTTATATATGTTGGAAGCTGCCCTGAGTGGCTAGGGCAACCCAGTAAGATATGTGGGGTATAAATAGTAAAATTACCATTATGAAATGGGACATCCCTATTTTCATCGGAAAAATGTTGGTGGGTATGTAGTTAGAGTTCTACAGTTAGAACATGGCTTAGCTTTCAGGTGCAGAAAGCAAGGAGGAAAAAAATAACATGAACAAGGCAGATAAAACTAAAGCTCTAATTCAAGTCCAGCTCCACTGTCCAGCTCCACTGGAGTCAAGTAACTAGTGTTACTGAACCTCTTGGGCTTGCCAATTGGAAGAGCTCCATTGCTCTGTCCCAGCATCTGCCAACCTAGCAGTTCTAAAGCATACCAGTGCAAATAGATAAATAGGTACCACTGTGGCGGGAAGGTAAACAGTGCGTTTCCATGCGTTCTGGCACTCATCACGGTCCTCCATGTGCCAGTAGTGGTTTAGTCATGCTGGCCACATGATCCGGAAAGCTGTCTGTGGACAAATGCCGGTTCCCTTGGCCTGAAATTGAAATGAGCATCACACCTCATAGTCACCTTTGACTGGACTTAACCATACAGGGGTCCTTTATCATTTACACAATAGATTATTGCTCTAGAGCTTAGAAACAGTGTCAAGTCACTGACATATATTTTGGGAAATGCTGATCTTTCAAAAGAGTTGCATAAGCTTTCTGTTTGATGGTCTTTGATGGTTGAGGTTAAGTAGTGTTGTGTGTGTGTGTGTGTGTGTGTGTGCACGCAACAGCCTGAAGTGAGAGTGAGCTGCTCAGGTCCTGAGACAGTACAATGATCTGTGAGGGTAATAAGGTCTCATCTTTTGATAATGTCTTGCATAAAATATCCATGTAGAACAGGCCACTTACCATTTTGGCAGTGGCAGCTGTTGCTGTCCAGCATGGCCACAGGTGAGCTGCCCTCCCCCCCCAAAAAAACCCATTTCCCATGTGGCTGGTGGGTAGCAATATTAGCCTCAGCTAGCCGCTGCAATTACTGGGACTTTTACTTGATTTGAAGTGAAATAGGCCAAATCTAGAGAGCAAATCTAGAGAGCAGGACTTATGAGGTGGACCTGGGAGTAGCCTACCCTTGGCTGGCTTCACTCAGGTCCACCTACACTTCATCTAAACCACCTGCACTTTCTTCAAATAGCACAGGCAGCAACAGAAGTCCCACCTAGTAGGTTCTGGCCCTGTCTGAAGGTAAGTGGACAACACATGTGCATGAGCTTGCTGTGGATTTACTCAGTCACCATATTCAGGGCCAGGGAGGAATTCACCTGCAGACAAATTGGGCCAGCTTTGTGATTTGTCTACCTTATAACTTTGCCAACTGTCACAATTTACTGGTGGAAAAGCGCATTGTGCTGGATCCTTTGTCTAAACAGAAGGAGTGGGAAGAAACCCTATCCCCTTCCTCAATCAATGTATCAGGCTACCCCAGTAAAGGGGTCCAGGGGAAAGTTTTCCATCTGAATGCCCAGATGGGGGCTAACAGGCCATAGAATTCTCCAAGTGGTATCCTGGAGGGATTGTCCATATTTGATGTGCATCATACAGTGATCCTTGATCCACAATTAACCCTGAAGAGGTAATCAGTCAGCATTTGGACTGGTTGATTTATGAAACATACCCAGTGCCTATTCTAAAGCCTACCAACTTCAGTAATCAATGAAGTTGGGGCCAATTTGAACCTAAGATGTTGTCATGTCATTATTGCTGCTTCCAGCACCCCAGCCCCAGAGACCTCAAGCTCATTATGCCTGGAATGGGAACTTCCATAATAGGACATGCACTGAGCCTTTCTGTCTGAAGTGCATTTTTAGTTTTGTTTTATTTTCAGGATTTTTATTCCATTTTATTAACATGAAAGGATGTTAAAAAATGACACATGTTTACCATCTCAGGATTCTATTGTCTCCTGACCCCTGGCACACCCAGGCATAAGTCCCACTGGTACACACAGTCCTAAGAGTAACACTAGAGAGTCAGACAATCCAAAAGGTCAAATACCAGACCAAGTCCAATACAATGAGCCAAGTTTGAAGTCAAGCCATAAAGCCAGGTTCTCACCACCACAGAAGACCCAGAATCAGAAAGCCTGGGGTAAGTCCTGAAGTAGCAGTACAATAGCATTCATGAAGCAGACAATATGCGGTCTGTCAACAGAGAAAGTTGATCACACCCTGAGTCTCTGCCTTGCTTCCCTTGTATCTTTCCCAGTGTTGATTGCTGCAGCTGACTTTGCTCCAGCTGAGCAGCTGTGCCTCTCCATTTGACGAAGCCTGTGATCCTCATCTGCCCTGAGATTAATCCAGCTGAGTTACCACAAACCTCCTTCCAGACCTAACAAGCCACATGATCTCCACCTGGTCCACTAGTTAGCTGGGCTGTGTTTCCTTGCCTGCCTCAGTCTCTTGGAATGCACTTCACGCTGTTCCCGATTCCTCAGAGCCTGCCATGTCTGCGGAGATGGAGACACCTCTGCTCCTGGTTATTTGTCCCCCTTCCCTGGCTCCCTTGAACTGTTGGCTGCCCCTATAACATCCTCTGATGTCCTGTAAGTACCTCCTAAGTCCCCAGCCTCCCCTTCTCCTGCTTCAGCTTGTCCCAGTTTGTACCAATCATGGCTACATACCTCAACAGGATCCTCTTCCCCTTCCTCAAGTGTTCTGCCAGTTCATGACACATTGCCTCATTCTGCTTATATGTACAGGCCCAGACTTCCTTGCGTGAAATCATTAATGCATATTAGAGGAAGAGAACTTTATATATTATTGCTAATTAAGGAATATTGCTGTTCTAACTACATGTGACTGAAATGTTCATCAGTAGTGAAAACCAGAGTTTGACCTATCATCAATTTCATTTATTTATTTATTATTAAATGTGTTTACCACCCTTCAACTGTAGGTCT